>NC_142441.1:73166060-73469090 GCF_059453495.1 Arachis ipaensis | reverse complement strand
TTCTTGGATTTCAGGAAGTAGGTCGAGCTCTTCCCTTTGAAGTTGGGAGTTGGCTTCTTCATTGTAATGGACCACTCTAGGTGATCCTTCCTCGATCTCTACCGGGATCATTGCCTCTGTTCCGTATGCTAATCGGAAGGGTGATTCCTTTGTGGTGGAATGTGGCGTTGTTCGATATGCCCATAGGACTTGTGGAAGTTCTTCGGCCCAAGCTCCCTTTACATCTTGTAATCTCCATTTTAGCCCGGCCAATATGACTTTGTTAGCAGCTTCGTCCTGTCCATTGGCTTGGGGATGTTCGATGGAGGTGAACTGGTGCTTTATGTTCAAGTCAGCTACTAATTTTCTGAAGCCTGCATCTGAGAATTGGGTGCCATTGTCCATGGTGATGGAGTATGGAACCCCGAACCTTGTGACAATATTCCTATATAGGAACTTTCGACTTCTTTGAGCGGTGGCGTTGACTAGGGGTTCTACCTCGATCCACTTTGTGAAGTAGTCTACCCCTACTATGAGAAATTTGACTTGTCCCGATCCCTGGGAAAAGGGTCCAAGAAGATCGAGTCCCCATTTTGCAAATGGCCAAGGTGAGGTTACGCTGATGAGCTCTTCTGGCGGGGCGATGTGAAAGTTGGCATGTTTCTAGCATGGTGGACATGTCTTTACAAATTCTGTAGCTTCCTTTTGTAGATTTGGCCAATAAAGTCCCTTCCGGAGTACTTTTTGGTGAGAGCTTGTGCTCACAAATGCCACTGTGTACTTCCTCTAAAACTTTCCTTGTGTTGGAGGTCCGCACACATTTTAATAACGGTATTGAAATTCCTCTTCTGTATAGGGCGTTGTTTATAATAGTGTAGTATTGTGCCTCCCGTTTTAACCTCTTTGCCTCCTTTTCATCTGTAGGGAGTGTTTCTGTTTTGAGGTAGTTAATTTTGGGGGTCATCCATCCTTGACCCTGACCTGTTATGGCTAGGACTTTTTCTTCTTCTGATATTGACGGGCTCTGTAGTATTTCCTGGATGAGACTTCTATTGTTGCCCCTTGGTTTGGTGCTGGCTAATTTTGAGAGTGCATCAGCTCGGGTATTTTGTTCGCGGGGTATGTGGCGGATCTCATATTCCCCGAGTTATCTGAGCTGTTCCCTGGTTTTATCCAAGTATTTTTTCATGGTGGGATCTTTGGCTTGGTAGTTCCCTGTTATTTGTGAGGTGACTACTTGTGAGTCGCTGAAGATGATGAGTTTTTGGGCTCCCACCTCCTTAACCAGCTTCAAACCAGCTAGTAGTGCTTCATATTCTGCCTGGTTGTTTGAGTTAGGGAACCCGAATTTGAGGGAAATTTCAATTTGAGTTCCTTGGTTGCTTTCAATTAACACACCTGTGCTGCTTCCAGTTTTATTCGAGGAACCGTCCACGTAAATATTCCATTCTATGGGGGTCCTTGGGCGTCTGTAAATTCTGCAATAAAGTCGGCTAAGTATTGTGATTTAATGGCTGTTCGAGCTTCGTATTGAAGGTCAAATTCGGACAACTCGATTGCCCATTGTAGGATTCTGCCTGCTAGATCTGTTTTCTGCAATATCCCTTTTTATGGGCTGGTTGGTCCAAACCTTAATAGTGTGAGTTTGGAAGTACGGGCGGAGACGTCGAGATGTTAGTATGAGCACATAGGCAAATTTTTCTATTTTTTGGTAGTTCAACTCGGATCCCTGTAGCGCTTTACTAATAAAATATATAGGTTATTGCCCTTTGTCGTCTTCTCGAACCAGTGCTGAGGCTATTGCCCGACTTCCTACAGCGAGGTATAATACGAGTGGCTCTTCCCCTCGTGGTCGAGTTAGGATGGGTGGTTGTCCCAGGAAACTTTTGAAGTCCTGAAAGGCTTGCTCGCACTCTGTTGTCCATTCGAACTTTTTTCCTTTTCTTAGAGTGGCGTAGAAGGGGAGAGGTCTTTTTGTTGATCCCGCTAGGAACCTGGACAAAGCCGCCAACCTCCCGTTGAGTTGTTGTACCTCTTTGACACAAGTTGGGCTCTTCATGTTGAGTATAGCCTGGCATTTATCTGGATTTGCCTTGATTCCTCTTTGTGTGAGAATAAAATCTAAGAACTTGCCAGCTTTTACTACAAAGGTGCATTTTGCAGGATTGAGTCGCATGCTATTCTTCCTTATAGTGTCGAACACTTGGACCAAGTCGGACAATAATGTCTCTTCACTTTGTGTCGTTATCAACATGTCATCCATATAGACTTCCATGATTTTTCCGATATGGTCTGAAAAGACTTTGTTCATTAGCCTTTGATAAGTTGCCCCCGCATTTTTAAGACCAAAAGGCATTACGATGTAGCAATAGTTTGCTTTTGGTGTTAGAAACGAGGTTTTTTCCTGATTAGGTGGATACATTGGAATTTGATTGTATCTAGAATATGGATCCATAAACGAGAGGTATTTATATCCGAATAAGGCATCCACCAGTGCGTCGATACTTGGGAGTGAATAAGGATCTTTTGGGCAGGCCTTGTTGAGATCAGTGTAGTCGGTGCACATTCGCCACTTCCCATTAGATTTTTTCACCGAGACGACGTTGGCTAGCCATAGTGGGTACTTGACTTCTCTTATGAATTCCGCCTCCAGTAGTGCTTGTACCTGTTCTTCCACAGCTTGAGATCGTTCTGGCCCAAGTTTTCTTTGTCTCTGTTGTATCGGCCGAGATCCTGGATAGACCGCCAACTTGTGGCACATTAGTTTGGGGTCTATGCCTGGCATGTCTGCAGCTTTCTATGCGAAGAGATCGACATTATCTCATAAGAACTGTATCAGTGATTCTTTTACATCTCTGTTTAGGATCGTGCCGATATTAGTTGTTTTGTCCGAGGTGTTTCCGATCTGAACTTTCTTTACTTCACCTTCGGGCTGTGGGTGGAGTTCTTCTCGTCTCTGGACTCCACCGAGCTCAATTGTGTGGAATTCTTCTCCTCTGCCTCTGAGGTTTAGACTTTCGTTATAACAGCGGCGTGCCATCTTTTGATCTGCCTTTATTGTAGCTATCCCTTCTGCAGTTGGAAATTTCATGCATAGATGTGGAGTTGAGACTATTGCGCCAAGTTGATTTAAGATTGTCCGACCTATTAAGGCATTGTAGGCTGAACTCACGTCGACCATGATGTAGTCTATTTTGAGTGTTCTAGACCGTGTATCATATGAACATGTCTTTCTGGCGTACGAGGTGATCGCTCGGTTCGCCCGGCCTCTTCGTCCCTCCTCCTTTTTCTCTGTTCATCGTCTCGGGTGGCCAAATACCGATCTAGTTTTCCTTCTCTTACTAACTTTTCTATGACATTTTTTAAGTCAAAGCATTCGTTGGTGGAGTGCCCTTGGACTCGATGGTATTCACAATATTCATTCCAGTTTCCTCCTCCTCTTTTGCCTTTGAGTGGTCGGGCTGGGGGTATTTTTTCTGTGTGGCAGACTTCTTTGTAAACATCCACCAAGGACACCCTAAGAGGAGTGTAATTATGGTATTTTTTAATTTTTCCCCTTGTCGATCTTCCTTCTTTTTGGACTCTTTGTCTTTGTCTCAGTAGGTGAATCCAGATTTTGAGGTTTCTCCTAGTCGAGAATTTTCTTCCATGTTGATGTATTTCTTTACTCGTTCCTGCACTTCGTCCAGAGATGTGGGGTACTTCTCTCATATGGATTGGCTAAAAGGTCCTTCTCGCAGGCCATTGATGAGGCCCATGATGGCGGCCTCTGTTGGTAGGCTTTGTATGTCTAGGCATGTTTTGTTGAATCTTTTCATGTAGTTGCGAAGACTTTCCCGATCTCCTTGCTTGATTCCTAGTAGGCTCGGGGCGTACTTAGCCTTGTCTTTTTGGATGGAGAATCTGGCCAGGAACTTTTTGGCTAGGTCATCAAAGCTTGAGATGGACTTCGGAGGTAGGTTGTCGAACCATCTGATTGCTGTCTTTGTGAGAGTTGTTGGAAAAGCTTTGCAATTAACTGCATCTGAGGCGTCGGTAAGATACATTCTACTTCTGAAATTGCTGAGGTGATGGTTGGGATCCGTAGTGCCATCGTAAAAAGTTATATCCGGAAGTTTGAAGTCCTTAGGAATTTTGGTCTTCATGATTTCCCTAGTGAATGGATCTTGATCTCTGCGTGAGTTGTCATCAGGGGTGGTCCGAGTGGCTCTTGCTTTGAGATCGGCTTCGAGTTTCAGAAGTTTATCTTCTAATTCTCGACGTCGTCTTACCTCTCTTTGTAGATCCTTTCCGACTTCTCGTTGATGATGGGTTTCCTTTTCGAGTTGCTTTAATCGATCTTGAAGCGCCTCTATCACTCCCGGATTTGATGAGTTTTTGTCCCCGTTGGATTCCAGAGCGTCTTTTAGTGTAGTGTCTGCGTTTTTGTGCGGTGTTCTATCCTCTAGATCTGAATCGTGGTCATTGTTATGATCGTCTGCCATGGTGGTGGGATGACTTCCAGGTCCCCGGCAACGGCGCCAATGTTCCGAGGGTTACCTGAAACTGTAGGCCGATCTCGGACGAGATCTTCTGTGCTGGTCAGAGATGACGTGTCCGGCTGTAAGTGGAGGCCAGATCTGTTGTGTCCGACTTGTTGAACTTGGCTGCACTGCTGATCCTTCGTCACCGGAGGGTGGGGGTACCTGCAAGAGACTCCGATGCTTAAGTTAGCATGGGTATTGAACAGGTCTTTCGTAGAATCAGAGTATGAGTTATACCTGGGTGCTCCAGTATATTTATAATGGTGTGGAGTGACCTTTTTAGATAAGATAAGTTAGCTATCTTATCTTATCCTATCTTTGAGTGAGGTCAGCTTATCTTCAAGGGAACCGCCCTTATAAGGTCGACCTCGGGTGCAAGAACTTGAACCTACTCCTTCAGGTTCTTATAAGCAGCAGTTACGCTGCCTACAAGGTGACCCTGGAGCTCGGCATAATCGACCTGGGCAGACTCCAACTCCTCTCTGAGACGCATCACTTCCCTGTAGGTCGTGACATAGCTATCTTTGTGCCTCAATGTCGTGTCTTCAACCAACCTTACAGAAGCCGCCAAGGCAACAGAACTAGCCTTTTCGCCCTCTAACTCCTTCTCTAGCTTGGTCACCTTCACTTGGAGCTCCTCCTTCAAACCCTTCATTCTGTCAAACTCCCACTTAGCCTCCTCCATAAAGGACTTGGTAGCATGAAGGGGAAGATCTTGGGCAGTTCGGTACATAGCAGCTCCCATATGTGCCATCTTAATGCTGTTCCGAGTAATGAAGTCCAAATGGCGAAGGAGAGAGACATCATCAGTGGGGATGGTACCATAAGGACCAATCTGCTGATCAACAAACTCAACCGTGTCAAAGTCGGGGGCGTCAAGGTTAAAAGGTTCAGTTGTCTTTTGTTTTTTGTTAGGAGGAGCGCCAGAAGTAGCAACAGAAGCTTGCGGAGGATCAACCAAACGAGCACGAGGAGTAGGGATTACCCTTCTCGCCCCCGGTGTGCTTGGTACGGCTGGCTTCGACTGAACCTGGGACGACCCCTCCCTGGCCGCCTTGGCCGAGATGTTCTGAGCAGCAGTAGCCTTCATTGCCCTTTTAAAGGCCTTCATGGATTCATTATTTTGAATCATCTCTGCAAACAAAACATAACAGCGGAAAACCAAGTTACGAATCAGAAAAGATCATACAAAGAGATAAACTCGACAAAATAAGCAAAACCAAAATTGACCACTACCCAGCTCAGCTCGGAGGAGAGATGGGTTGGCTAAAAATTTCTTTGTGTCGAGATGGGGAAGCTGCCCCCAGTTTTCTTCCAGCACAGTCACAAAAGCTTGCTCAGCCTCATCTAACATCTCCCACGTATATCTAGATACCATTACATTCTTTTGCCATTCCAAGGGAAAGGCGAGCTCATCATTCTCATCCAGAAAAAAGGGTCGAGCCCCTTCAACAGCTCAGACCCTAAAAAGTAATTTTTGAAATCACAGAAAGATTCATCAAACATGGAGAAAACCTTTTTCCCCTGGGAAGCTTGGAAAGAAACCCAAGCGGCTTTCTTCTTAACCATCCCAGGCTTTGTCAAAACAAAGAGATAAAAGAAGAGAGATTGTGAAGCAGGGATACCGAACTCATGACACAGCAACTGAAAGATTTTTATAAAACCCCAGGAATTGGGGTGAAGTTGGGATGGAGCTACATTACAGGACCATAATAGGTTATTCTCAAAAGGAGTAAAAGGAAGAGTAATATTCATTTGACTAAAAAAGAATTCGTATGCATAGAAAAAGGGACGCTCTCCAGCGATTCGAGTAGAAAAATAGACCCTTTCCTCAAAATTTGGAGATACGAGCTCATAGTTCTTTTCATCACTATCATTACCACAAATCATATGAAATTGTCTAAGTTGCTGAGATAACTCAGAGTCAACCAACGAAACACACAGAAGAACCATGGAATCCACCCAATCAGCCATGCCCTTAGGGACTTGGGAAGATATCTCAACAATATTTTTGCGAGAAGACATGAGGTCAACTAGTCCTACAACAAGAAAAGAAGATTGGATTACTAAAAAAATATCTCGGACGAAATCAAAACAACTCGGCTTAACATATCCAACGCAATATAAGAAACAAAAGGAAACCCCAAGACCCACACCAAAGATCCAAGGACATCCTTTGGAGGCAGTCACAGAACAAGGACTCAAGAAAACCTATAAGACCACACATCGATAACGACTCCTTTTTAACTAAAACAACACTCTGAATAGAAGGCCACGAGCCACAGGTAAAAACTACCAACTACCCTCCAGACCCGCAGTCTCAGTTTAGTTAACAAACGAAGCAACCAAACAACAAAACAGCTCAAGAAGAAGTCATCAAAAACACAACCTTTTTTCAGAGAAATAAAAAATAATAATATAAGTTATCTCTTACAAAATTCATCAACAAAGAAAACTATCAACATGACATCAAAAGAGCAACCTTCCGAGAAAGCAAGTAGGTTCATGAAGATCACAAAAGAAGAAAATTAACGGCACAAACCCTAGGGTGCAGAAAGTTCATCTCAAAAGCAAGAAATACCCCCACAACAATAAACAAGCAGATGCGCGGCAAAGGTTCAAACTTTCTAAAGCCAAAAAAGGCACAATGCAAGTGATGAAGAAAGTAAGAAAGAACCAACCTGGGAAAAGGGAGAAAAACTCTGGAGAAAGCTGAAGGCAGAAGCGACAAGGAGTAGAGTCACCTCTCAAACAGAAAGCCTCACAGAAGTAGAAAATGGAAGATGGAATCCAGAATCACCCTTTTACAGCAAGGAAAGCACAAAGGATCGCCAAGAATACGGCAAAGGGAAGAAATACGAAAAACTGCAAACTTCAGAAAAAGAAAAGGGAAAAGGGAAGTTACGGAGAAGAGAAACCGTTTTTTGAGTATGAAATTCAAAATAAAGAGGCTAAGAGAAATGGAGCAATTAAAAACCAATTAATAGGGGCATTAAACCCTCGCATATTCCCAAGGCTAAGAGCGCTAATGGAAAAGCGCGTGCTTTTAAGAAGAAGCAAAAGAAAACGTTCCATATTCAAAAAGAAGAACGCTATGAAGATGAAGTCGACAAGGTGCTCGAATTTGGCTTCACCAGAGAAGGATCGAAGTCTTAAAACTAAGACTCGACCTCAAAAGGAAAAACGGAGCTCGAGCAGGGGCACCATTCATACCCTGGGTCGAGTTATCCGACCTGGGATGTTTAGCGATAAGGCGACCGACCTCTTCAGGTTAGGACGCCCAACCTCTTCTTTAAAAGAGTTCGGCCAATTCGACATGAAGGGCCCAAACAGGCCCAAATGAAGGAACACAGCCCAATCTAAAGGCACTTAAAGCCTAGAAAGATAAGGGCGGTTTTCCAGAAGATAAGATGACCCCACTTAAAGATAAAGATAAGATAACTAACTTATCTTATCTAAAAAGGTCACTCACCACTACTATAAATACATTGGAGAACCCAGGCATAACTCATACTCTGATTCTACTAAAAATCTGTTTAATACCCTTGCTAACTTAAGCATCGAAGTCCCTTGCAGGTACCCCCACCCTCCGGTGAGTAAGGATCAGTAGCATAGCCAGCCCAACAAGTCAGACACAACCGCTCCGGCCGCCACTCACCAACCGGACACATCAGCTCTGACCAGTACAGAAGATCTCATCCGAGATCGACCTACAGTTTCAGGTAATCCTCGGAACAGTTATAAGGTTTTAATAATTAAAATGTAAATAAAACTGAAAATAAGATAGAGATACTTATGTAATTCAATGGTGGGAATTTTAGATAAGCGTCTGGAGATGCTTTGTTACTTCTGAACCTCAACCTTCCTATTGCCTTCTTCTAACCATGCGTTACCTCCTTCCATGGCAAGCTGTATGATCCTCTCGGATGAAAACAAATCCATATGCGCTGTCACCGCACGGCTAATCATCTGTCGGTTCCCGCTAGCGTCGGAATAAGACCATTTTCTTTTTGCACACTGTCACTTGTGCCCCACATTCATAGGTTTGAAGCTCGTCACAGTCATCCCTTCCCAGATCCTACTCGGAATACCACAGACAAGGTTTAGACTTTCCGGATCTCAGGAATGCTGCCAATAGTTCTAGCCTATACCACGAAGACTCTGATCTCACGGAATGGAATGCTCTGTTGTCAGGAGAGGCAACCATGCATCGTGAACCAGGAGGCCAAGAGATACACACTCAAGCTATTGCAGATAGAACGGAAGTGGTTGTCATACACGCGTTCATAAGTGAGAATGATGATGAGTGTCATGGGTCATCACATTCATCAAGTTGAAGTGCTAGTGAATATCTTAGAGAAGAAGTAGGCGTGAATTGAATAGAAAAACAATAGTACTTGTATTAATTAATGAAGAACAGCAGAGCTCCACACCTTAATCTATGGGTGTAGAAACTCCACCGTAGAAAATACATAAGTGAAAGGTCTAGGCATGGCCATGAGGCCAGCCTCTCCAAACATAAAATATGGCTAAAAGCTCAACAAAATACTATCAAAGATGTCAAATAAATCTTTAAAAGTAGTTTTTATACTAAACTAGTAATCTAGGTTTACAGAAAATGAGTAATTAAGTGCAGATAGTGCAGAAATCTACTTCCGGGGCCCACTTGGTGTGTGCTTGGGCTGAGCATTGAAGCTTTTTCGTGTATAGGCTGTTCCTAGAGTTAAACGCCAGCTTTGGTGCCAGTTTGGGAGTTTAACTCCAATTCTGGTGCCAGTTTGGACATTTTACGCCAAGATGTTTTAGGCTGTCTTTGAACGCCAGTTTGGGCCATCAAATCTAGAGCAAACTATAGACTATTATATATTTATGGAAAGCCCAGAATGTTAACTTTCCAACGCAATTGAGAGCGTGCCAATTGGGTTTTTGTAGCTCCAAAAAATCCATTTCGAATGCAGGGAGGTCAGAATCCAACAGCATCTGCAGTCATTTTTCAACCTCTGAATCAGATTTTTGCTTAGGTCCCTCAATTTCAGCCAGAAAATACCTGAAATTATAGAAAAACATACAAACTCATAGTAAAGTTCAGAAATGTGATTTTTGAATAAAAACTAATAAAATATAATAAAAAGTAATTAAAACATACTAAAAACTATGTAAAAATAATGCCAAAAAGGGTATAAATTATCCGCTCATCACAATACCAAACTTAAATTGTTACTTGTCCCCAAGCAACTGAAAACAAAATAGGATTAAAAAAAGAGAATATACAATGAATCCTAAACTTATCAATGAACTTAGTTCCAATTAGATGAGCGGGACTTGGAGCCTTTTTGCTTCTAAACAGTTTTGGCATCTTACTTTTTCCTTTGAAGTTCAGAATGATTGGCATCTATAGGAACTCAGAATTCAGATAGTGTTATTGATTCTCTTAGTTCAGTATGTTAATTCTTGAACACAGCTACTTTATGAGTCTTGGCCGTGACCCTAAGCATTTTATTTTCCAGTATTACCACCGGATACATAAATGCCACAGACACATAACTGGGTGAACCTTTTCAGATTGTGACTCAGCTTTGCTAGAGTCCCTAGTTAGAGGTGTCCAGAGCTCTTAAGCACATTCTTTTTGCTTTGGACCACGACTTTAACCGCTCAGTCTCAAGCTTTTCACTTGACACCTTCACGCCACAAGCACATGGTTAGGGACAGCTTGGTTCAGCCCCTTAGGCCAAGGTTTTATTCCTTTGGGCCCTCCTATCCATTAATTCTCAAAGCCTTGGATCCTTTTTACCCTTGCCTTTTGGTTTAAAGGGCTATTGGCTTTTCTGCTTGATTTTTCTTTTTCTTTCTTTTTTTTATATTTTTTTCACAAGCTTTTTCTATTCACTGCTTTTTCTTGCTTCAAGAATCAATTTTATGATTTTTCAGATTATCAATAACATTTCTCTTTTTTCATTATTCTTTCAAGAGCCAACAATTTTACCATTCAAAAATAACAAATTCAAAAATATGCACTGTTCAAGCATTCATTCAGAAAACAAAAAGTATTCCACCACATCAAAATAATTAAACTAATTTCAAGATATAATTCGAAATCATGTACTTCTTGTTCTTTTGCAATTAAAAATATTTTTCATTTTAAGAAAGGTGAAGGATTCATAGGACATTCATAGCTTTAAGACATAGACACTAGACCCTAATGATCATGTAATAAAGACACAAACATAGACAAAACATAAAGCATAATTTTCGAAAAACAGAAAAATAAGAACAAGGAAATTAAAGAACGGGTCCACCTTAGTGATGGCGGCTAGTTCTTCCTCATGAAGATCTTATGGAGTGCTTGAGCTCCTCAATTTCTCTTCCTTGCCTTTGTTGCTCCTCCCTCATGGTTCTTTGGTCTTCTCTAATTTCATGGAGGAGGATGGAATGCTCTTGGTGCTCCATCCTTAGTTGTCCCATGTTGGAACTTAATTCTCCTAGGGAGGTGTTAATTTGCTCCCAATAGTTTTGTGGAGAAAAATGCATCCCTTGAGGCATCTCAGGGATTTCATGATGAGGAACTTCCTCATGCTCTTGCTGAGGTTTATGAGTGGGCTCTCTTGTTTGCTCCATCCTTTTTTTAGTGATGGGCTTGTCCTCTTCAATGAGGATGTCTTCCTCTATGACAATTCCAGCTGAACTGCATAGGTGACAAATGAGATGAGGGAAGGGTAACCTCTCCAAAGTGGAAGACTTGTCTGCCACCTTGTAGAGTTCTAGGGATATGATCTCATGAACTTCTACTTCCTCTCCATTCATGATACTATGGATCATGATATCCCGGTCTACAGTAACTTCAGACCGGTTGCTAGTAGGAATTATAGAGCGTTGGATGAACTCCAACCATCCCCTAGCCACTGGTTTGAGGTCAAGCCTTCTTAGTTGAACCGGCTTGCCTCTTGAGTCTCTCTTCCATTGAGCGCCTTCCACACAAATGTCCCTAAGGACTTGGTCCAACCTTTGATCAAAGTTGACGCTTCTAGTGAAAGGGTGAGGATCTCCTTGCATCATTGGCAAGTTGAATGCTCACCTCACATTTTTCGGACTAAAATCCAAGTGTTTCCCCCGAACCATTGTGAGCCAATTCTTTGGGTTCGGGTTCACACTTTGGTCATGGTTCTTAGTGATCCATGCATTGGCATAGAACCCTTGAACCATTAAGATCCCGACTTGTTGAATAGGGTTGGTGAGGATTTTCCAACCTCTTCTTCGAACTTCATGTCGGATCTCCGGATATTCACTCTTTTTGAGCTTGAAGGGGACCTCAGAGATCACCTTTTTCTTGGCCACAATTTCATAGAAGTGGTCTTGATGGACCTTTGAGATGAATCTCTCCATCTCCCATGACTCGGAGGTGGAAGCAATTGTCTTTTCTTTCCTCTTTCTAGAGGTCTCTCCGGCCTTAGGTGCCATTAGTGGTTATGGAAAACAAAAAGCTTTAGCTTTTCCCACACAAAACTTAGAGTGGTTGCTCGTCCTCGAGCAAAAAAGAAGAAAGAAAGGAGTAGAAGAAGAAGAAATGGAGGAGATGGAGGGGGTGTGAATTCGGCCAAGGTGGTAGTAGTGTGTATGTTGTGTGAAGATTAATGTGGTAAGGAGGGGTATTTATAGGGTAAGGGAGAGAGGGTAGCCGTGTATGAGGGGTTGGGTTTAGGAGGGAAATGATTTGAATTTGAGTGGTGAGGTAGGTGGGGTTTAATGATGGATGGATGTGAGTGGTGAAGAGGTCGTGGGGAAGAGGGTAGAATTTGATAGGTGAGGGGTGTTTGGGGAAGAGGTTTTGATGGGATTGGTCAAGGGTATTTGGGGAAGAGTGTTATGGAAAGGTGTGAAGAGGAGAGAAAAAGAAGTGGGGTAGGTGGGGATCCAGTGGGGTTCACAGATCCTGAGGTGTCAAGGAATTTGAGTCTCTGCACTGTTCTGGCGTTCAAACGCCCATTCTGGGCCAATTCTGGCATTTAACGCCAGCTCTACTACCTTTCCTAGCATTAAACGCCACTCTGCTACCCATTTCTGGCGTTTAACACCAGCCAGATGCCAGACAGCCCTTTTCTGGCGTTAAACGCCCAGAGTGCTGCCCATTCTGGCGTTTAACGCCTAAAATGCTACCAGGCTGGGCGTTAAATGCCCATTCTGCTATCCTTACTGGCGTTTAAACGCCAGTAAGCCTGTCCTCCAGGGTGTGTTGTTTTTAATGCTATTTTTCATTCTGTTTTTGATTTTTCAGTTATTTTTGTGACTTCACATGATCATCAACCTAAAGAAAACATAAAATAACAATGGAAAATAAATAAATATAAATAAATAACATTAGGTTGCCTCCCAACAAGCGCTTCTTTAATGTTAATAGCTTGACAGTAAAGCTTCTAGAGAGCTTCACATAGACTCAGAGCTTAGTGGTGGCCTCCCAACACCAAACTTAGAAGTTGAGTGTAGAGGCTCTATTTGACTCTGTACTGAGAGAAGCTTTTCATGCTTCCTCTCCATGGTTACAGAAGAAGATCCTTGAGCCTTAAACACAAGGTAGTCCTCATTCAATTGAAAGACTAGCTCTCTTCTGTCCACATCAATCACAGCTCTTGCTATGGCTAGGAAGGGTCTTCCTAGGATGATGGAGTCATCCTCTTCCTTTCTAGTGTCTAGGATTATAAAATCAGCAAGGATGTACAGACCTTCAACCTTCACCAAGACATCCTCTACAAGTCCATAAGCCTGTTTCCTTGATTTGTCTGCCATCTCTAGCGAGATTTTAGCAGCTTGTACCTTAAAGATCCCTAGTTTCTCCATTACAGAGAGGGGCATGAGGTTTATCCCTGACCCCAGGTCACACAGAGCCTTCTCAAAGGTCATGGTGCCTATGGTACAAGGGATTAAGAACTTTCCAGGATCCTATTTCTTCTGAGGTAATTTCAGTTGAACCAGATCATTTAGTTCATTGATGAGCAATGGGGGTTCATCCTCCCATGTCTCATTACCAAATAACTTCGCATTCAGCTTCATGATTGCTCCTAGATATTGAGCAATTTGCTCCTCAATAATATCTTCATCCTCTTCAGAGAAAGAATACTCATCAGAGCTCATGAATGGCAATAGTAAGTTTAGTGGAATCTCTATGGTCTCTATATGAGCCTCAGAATCCTTTGGTTCCTCATTAGGGAACTCCTTGGAGGCCAGTGAATGTCCATTGAGGTCTTCCTCATTGGAAATCACTGCCTTTCCCTCCTCTATAGGTTCGGCCATGTGGGACGTGTTTATAGCCTTGCACTCTCTTTTTGGATTCTCTTCTGTATTGCTTGGGAGAGTACTAGGAGGGAGTTCAGTAACTCTTTTACTCATCTGACCCACTTGTGCCTCCAAATTTCTAATGGTGGACCTTGCTTCAGTCATGAAACTGAGAGTGGTCTTAGATAGATCAGAGACTACAGTTGCTAAGTCAGAGTGGCTCTGCTTAGAATTCTCTGTCTGTTGCTGAGAAGATTATGGAAAAGATTTGCTATTGCCAAACCTGTTTCTTCCACCATTGTTATTATTGAAGCCTTGATTAGGCTTCTGTTAATCCTTCCATGAGATATTAGGATGATTTCTTCTTGAAGGATTGTTGGTGTTTCCATAGGATTTTTCCATGTAATTCACCTCTTCCATTCCAGGATTCTCAAGATCATAAGCTTCTCCTTCAGGGGAGGCTTCTTTAGTACTGCCTGATGCAGCTTGCATTTCAGACAGACTCTGAGAAATCATATTGACTTGCTGAGTCAATATTTTATTCTGAGCCAATATGGCATTCAGAGTATCAATCTCCAGAACTCCTTTCTTCTGAGTTGTCCCATTATTCACAGGATTCCTTTCAAAAATGTACATGAACTGGTTATTTGCAACCATTTCAATGAGTTCCTGGGCTTCTGCAGGCGTCTTCTTCAGATGAAGAGATCCTCCAGCAGAGTGGTCCAATGACATCTTGGACAATTTAGACAAACCATCATAGAATATACATATGATGTTCCATTTTGAAAACATGTCAGAAGGACACCTTTTGATCAATTGCTTGTATCTTTCCCAAGTTTCATAGAGGGATTCACCTTCCGTCTATCTGAAGGTTTGGACTTCCACTCTAAGCTTACTCAACTTTTGAGGCGGAAAGAATTTGGCCAAGAAAGCATTGACCAACTTTTCCCAAGAGTTCATGCTATCTTTAGGTTCTAAGTCCAACCATGTCCTAGCTCTGTCTCTTACAGCAAAGGGGAAAAGCATAAGTCTGTAGACCTCAGGATTAACCCCATTAGTATTAACAGTGTCACAGATTTGCAGGAATTCAGCTAAGAACTGATGAGGATCTTCCAATGGAAGTCCATGAAACTTGTAACTCTGCTACATCAGAGAAACTAATTGAGGCTTAAGCTCAAAGTTGTTTGCTCCAATTGCAGGAATTGAGATGCTCCTTCCACAGAAGTCAAAAGAGGGTAAAGTAAAGTCACCAAGCATCTTCCTTGCATTTCCACCATTGTTGTTGGGTTCGGCCATCTCTTCTTCTTTTTCAAAAAATTCTATCAGGTCCTCTCCAGAGTGTTGTGCTTTAGCTTCTCTTAGCTTCCTCTTTAAAGTCCTTTCAGGTTCCGGATCAGCTTCAACAAGAATGTTCTTATCCTTGCTCCTGCTCATATGAAAAAGAAGAGAACAGAAAAGAATAGGAATCCTCTATGTCACAGTATAGAGATTCCTTTATGTAAGTAGAAGAATAGAAAAGTAGAATGAAGAAGAGAGAAGATGAAGAATTCGAACACAGAGAGGGAGAGAGAGTTCGAATTATAAGACGAAGAGAAGTGTTAGTAAATAAATAAATAAATAAATAGAAAGAGATGAGGGAGAGAGAATTCGAATTTTAAATTAAAATAAAAGAAAAATATTTTTATTTTTATTTTAATTATTGGTTAGTATTCAAAAATTAAGGGAAGCAATAAAATAAAATTTGAAAACTAAATAAATTAATTAATTAAAAAGATTTTTGAAAAAGTGGTTAGTGATTTTCAAAAATTGGAGAGAGAAAAGTAGTTAGGTGGTTTTGAAAAAGATATGATTGAAATAGTAAACTTTTAAAATCAAGCAAAAAGTTAAGTGGTTAATTGAAAAATATTTGAAAATCAATTTTGAAAAGATAAGAAGTCAGAAAAGATTTTGAAATTGATTTTGAAAAATATATGATTGAAATTTTATTTTGAAAAAGATTTGAAAAGGAAATTAAAAAGATTTGATTTTTGAAAATTAAAGTTGATTACTTGACTAATAAGAAACTAAAAGATATGATTTTAGAATTTAAAGATTGAACCTTTCTTAATAGGCAAGTAACAACTTGAAAATTTTTGAATCTAAACATTAAATGTTAGCATTAATTTCAAAAATATGAAATAAAAATAAGAACAAGATTTTGAAAATTAATTTTGAAAATTTTTGAAAATAAAATAAAAAAATGAAAAAGATTTGATTTTTGGAAAAGATAGGATTTTTAATTTGAAATTTTGACTTGACTCATAAGAAACAATTAAATTTTAAAAATTTTTTACCAAATCAATTCAAAATTTCAAAAATATGAGCAAATAAAGAAAAAGATATTTTTTTATTTTTGAAATTAATGAGGAAAGAGAAAAACAACTAAATGATGTAAAACATAAAAATTATGAATCAGAACAAGAAAAATATGCAAGAACACTTTGAATGTCAAGATGAACACCAAGAACACTTTGAAGATCATGATGAACATCAAGAACATATTTTTGAAAATTTTTTTAAGAAAAGAAAAATATGCAAGACACCAAACTTAAAAATTTTTAAACTTTAGACACTAATAATTCAAGAATGCATATGAAAAACAAGAAAAGACACAACAGGAAAATATAAAGATCAAACAAAGACAATCATCAAGAACAACTTGAAGATCAATGAAGAAACTCAATGCATGGATTTTCGAAAATTTAGAAAAAGGTTAAAAAGATGCAATTGACACCAAACTTAAAACTTGATACAAGGCTCAAATAGGAAACATAAAAATTTTTTTTTGTTTTTATGATTTTATTAATTTTTTAATTTTTCAAAAATTAATTTAGAAAAAGAAAATAAAAAGATACAAAATTTTTAATAAGAATTCCAAGAATCATGCAATATTAGTCTAAAGCTCTGGTCCAAAAATTTAGACATGGCTTAATAGCCAGCCAAGCTTTATGTGAAAGCTTCGGTCCAAAAGATTAGACATGGCCAATAGCCAGCCAAGCTTCAGCAGAGCATTACATACAACAGCCATATTGATGGGAATCAAAAAGCTCTTGCAATGATAAGTGGAAGCCTCGGTCCAAAAGAATTTAGACATGGCTTGACAGCCAGCCAGGCTTCAACAGATCATGATGAAACTCTAGAATTCATTCTTAAAAATTCTGAAGAACATAGAATAATTTATTTTATTTATTTATTATATTTTTTTGAATTTTTCGAAAATAAAAAGCTTAAAATTAAAATAAAATTACCTAATCTGAGCAACAAGATGAATCGGCAGTTGTCCAAACTCGAACAATCCCCGGCAACTGCGCCAAAAACTTCGTATGCCGGAATCGTGATTGTTCATTCCCTGGCTATAGTGCCAAAAACTTGGTGTGGGAGAATGTAATCTCAAGACTTCTTCATAATTCCGTCTAACTGACCAGCAAGTGCACTGGGTCGTCCAAGTAATAAACATTACGTGAGTAAGGGTCGATCCCACGGAGATTGTCGGCTTGAAGCAAGCTATGGTCATCTTGTAAATCTCAGTCAGGCAGATTCACATGGTTATAAGGTTTTAATAATTAAAATATAAATAAAACTGAAAATAAGATAGAGATACTTATGTAATTCAATGGTGGGAATTTCAGATAAGCGTCTAGAGATGCTTTGTTGCTTCTGAACCTCTGTTTTCCTATTGCCTTCTTCCAACCATGCGTTACTACCTCCCATGGCAAGCTGTATGATCCTCTCGGCTGAAAACAAATCCATATGCGCTGTCACCGCACGGCTAATCATATGTCAGTTCCCGCTAGCGTCGGAATAAGACCATTGTCTTTTTGCACTGTCACTTGTGCCCCACATTCGCAAGTTTGAAGCTCGTCACAGTCATCCCTTTCTCAAATCCTACTCGGAATACCACAGACAAGGTTTAGACTTTTCGGATCTCAAGAATGCTGCCAATGGTTCTAGCCTATACCACGAAGACTCTGATCTCACAGAATGGAATGCTCTGTTGTCAGGAGAGGCAACCATGCGTCGTGAACCAGGAGGCCAAGAGATACACACTCAAGCTATTGCAGATAGAACAGAAGTGGTTGTCAGGCACGCGTTTATAAGTGAGAAAGATGATGAGTGTCACGGGTCATCACATTCATCAGGTTGAAGTGCGAGTGAATATCTTAGAGAAGAAGTAGGGGTGAATTGAATAGAAAAATAATAGTACTTGTATTAATTCATGAAGAACAGCAGAGCTTCACACCTTAATCTATGGAGTGTAGAAACTCCACCGTAGAAAATACATAAGTGAAAGGTCTAGGCATGACCGTGAGGCCAGCCTCTCCAAACATAAAATATGGCTAAAATCTCAACAAAAGACTATCAAAGATGTCAAATAAATCTCTAAAAGTAGTTTTTATACTAAACTAGTAATCTAGGTTTACAGAAAATGAGTAATTAAGTGCAGATAGTGCAGAAATCCACTTTCGGGGCCCACTTAGTGTGTGCTTGGGCTGAGCATTGAAGCTTTTTTGTGCATAGTCTGTTCCTGGAGTTAAACATCAGCTTTGGTGCCAGTTTGGGCATTTAACTCCAATTCTGGTGCCAGTTTGGACGTTTTACGCCAAGATGTTTTAGGCTGTCTTTGAACGCCAGTTTGGGCCATCAAATCTCGGACAAAGTATGGACTATTATATATTTCTAGAAATTCCAGGATGTATACTTTCCAACGCAATTGAAAGCGTGCCAATTGAGCTTATGTAGCTCCAGAAAATCTATTTTGAATGCAGGGAGGTCAAAATCTAACAGCATCTGCAGTTCTTTTTCAGCCTCTGAATCAGATTTTTGCTCAGGTCCCTCAATTTTAGCTAGAAAATACCTGAAATTACAAAAAACACACAAACTCATAGTAAGGTTCAGAAATGTTATTTTTGAATAAAAACTAATAAAAATATAATAAAAAGTAATTAAAACATACTAAAAACTATGTAAAAATAATGCCAAAAAGGGTATAAATTATCCGCTCATCACCTCCCAACAAGCGCTTCTTTAATGTCTTTAGCTGGACTTCACTATACTTAACTTAGTAACAGTGTTGAGCCTCCTGGCTCTATATCTCCTTCAAGGTAATGCTTAACCCTCTATCCATTGACAGTGAACCTGGTTTCTTTACCTTGAAGTTCTATGTGTCCGTAAGGTGATACCTTGGTAATCACAAACGGTCCCATCCAACGGGATTTAAGTTTCCTAAGGAACAATTTGAGTCTTGAGTTGAAGAGAAGGACTTTTTGTCCTAGTTCAAAGACTCTGGAAGCTAACTTCCTGTCATGCCACCTTTTTTACTTTTCCTTATAGATCTTTTCATTTTCAAATGTATCTAAGCGGAATTCATCCAACTCATTCAGTTGGAGCAGCCGTTTCTCTCCTGCTGCTTTAGCATCAAGGTTGAGGAATCTAGTAGGCCAGTAGGCTTTGTGTTCTAGTTCCACTGGCAAATGACAAGACTTGCCATATACTAACTGATATGGTGAAGTTCCAATGGGGGTTTTGAAAGCTGTTCTGTATGCCCACAGAGCATCATCAAGCTTTCTAGCCCAATTCTTTCTGGAGGCACTTACTGTCCTCTCTAGGATTTGCTTTAGTTCTCTATTTGAGATTTCAGCTTGCCCATTTATTTGGGAATGATATGGTGTTGCTACTTTATGGCGAACTCCGTAATGGCTTAAGATAGAATCCAGATATCTGTTACAGAAATGAGTACCTCCATGACTGATTAGTGTCCTAGGGACCCCAAATCTGCTGAAGATGTTCTTTTGAAGGAACTTCATTACTACTTTGGTGTCATTGGTGGGTGTTGCTATTGCTTCAACCCATTTAAACACGTAATCTACTGCCACAATGATGAAGATATTTGAGTATGAAGGCACGAATGGTCCCATGAAATTTATGCCCCATACGTCAAAAAATTCAATCTTTAGGATTCCTTGTTGAGGCATGTTGTGACCATGAAGAAGATTGCTAGCCCTTTGGCAACTATCACAGTCACGGATGAACTCTCTAGAATCTTTAAAGAGAGTACGCCAATAAAAGCCATTTTGGAGTACCTTAGTGGCTGTCCGTTCACCTCCAAAGTGTCCTCCATAGTCAGAGATATGGCAATGCCATATAATTCTCTGTGCCTCTTCTTCAGATACATAGCATCAGATTATTCCATCCGAGTATCTCTTAAAGAGATATGGCTCATCCCATAGGTAATATTTTGCATCACGCATGAGTTTTCGTGCTTGCTGCCTAGTAAACTCCTTGGAAATGAACTGTATAGCCTTATAGTTTGCAATATCTGCAAACCAAGGTACTGTTCAGATGGCATAGAGTTTCTCATTTGGAAAGGATTTGGATATGTCAGCGGAGGGAGAAGAAATCCCTGATACTGGCTCAATTCGGGACAAGTGATCAGCCACCTGATTTTCTGTCCCTTTTCTATCTCTAATTTCTATATCAAACTCTTGCAGGAGTAACACCCATCTTATAAGTCTGGCTTTAGAATCCTGCTTAGTGAGTAGATATTTTAGAGCAGCATGGTCAGTATAAATAATGACCTTAGACCCTACTAGGTAGGATCTAAACTTGTCAATGGCATAAACAACTGCAAGTAGCTCCTTTTCCGTAGTAGTGTAGTTTTTCTGCGCATTATTTAATACGCGACTAGCATAATAAATGACATGTAGAATTATGTCATGTCTCTGACCTAGGACTACACCAATTGCTTGATCACTTGCATCACCCATTAGCTCAAATGGCAAGTCCCAGTTGGGTGCAGAGATGATAGGAGCAGTGACAAGCTTGGCTTTTAGAGTTTCAAAGGCATGCAGGCACTCTTGGTAAAAGACGAATGGAACATTAGTGGCCAAGAGATTACACAGGGGTTTGACAATTTTAGAAAAATCTTTTATGAACTGCTTGTAGAATCCTACATGTCCTAGGAAACTTGTGATTGCCTTGACATTAGTAGGTGGAGGCAAGCTTTCTATCACTTCCACCTTAGCTTGATCCACCTCTATCCCGTTATTTGAGATCCTATGCCCAAGAATAATGCCTTCAGTTACCATGAAGTGGAATTTCTCCCAGTTTAGAAATAGGTTTATTTCTTGGCATCTTTTCAGGACCAGGGTCAGATGATCAAGACAGGAGGCAAATGAGTCTCTATAAACAGAGAAGTCATCCATGAATACTTCAAGGAATTTCTCTACCATATCAGAGAAGATGGATAGCATGCATCTCTGAAAGGTGGCAGACGCATTGCACAGGCCAAATGATATTCGTCTATAGGCGAACACGCTAGATGGACATGTGAATGCTGTCTTCTCTTGAACCTGTGGATCTACTACTATTTGATTGTACTCGGAATATCCATCCAAGAAACAATAAAAAGCATGACCTACTAGTCTTTCTAGCATTTTTTCAATGAAGGGTAAAGAAAAGTGATCTTTCCTGGTGGCGTCATTGAGTTTTCTATAATCAATGCACATACGCCACCCTGTAACTGTCCTTTTAGGGATTAGTTCATTCTTTTCATTATGAACCACTATCATCCCTCCCTTCTTAGGGACAACTTGGACAGGGCTCACCCAGGGGCTATCAGAAATGGGATAAATAATTCCAACCTTATAGAGCTTAGTGACTTCCTTCTGCACTACTTCCTTCATATTTGGATTCAAATGCCTCTATGGTTGTACCACTGGTTTGGCATTGTCCTCCAACAGGATTTTGTGCATGCATCGGGCAGAGCTAATGCCCTTAAGGTCACTTATAGTCCACCCCAGGGCGGTCCTATGTGTTTTGAGCACTTTAATGAGTGCTTCTTCTTCTTGTGGCTCTAAGGTAGAGCTTATGATCACAGGGTAGTTGTTTCCATCTCCTAGAAATGCATATTTTAGGGAGGATGGTAATGGCTTAAGCTCAAGCTTCGGAGGCTTCTCCTTTTCCTCAGAGGTTTCCAGAGGTTCCTCGGAGTTAGCCTGAGTATCATCAAGGATATCATATAGCCCTTCTTTAAGGCTTTCGGCCAGGTTGGCCTCTTCCACCAGGGAATCAATGAGGTCAATGCTCAAGCATTCCTCAGGAATGCCTGGATGCTGCATAGCCTTGACAGCATTCAGTATGAACTTTTCCTCATTGACTCTTAGGGTTACTTCCCCTTTTTCAACATCAATGATGATTCATCCTATAACTAGAAAAGGTCTCCCTAGAATAAAGGATGCACTCTTGTGCCCCTCCATGTCCAACACCACAAAGTCAGTGGGGAAGGCAAAGGGTCCAACCCTGACAATCATGTCTTCTATTACTTCTAATGGTATCTTAATAGACCTATCAGCTAGTTCAAGGCATATGCAGGATAGTTTGACTTCATCAGTCAAACAAAGCTTCTTTATCAGTGAAGCAGGTATTAGGTCGATGCTTGCTCCAAGATCACATAAAGTTGTCCTTGTACAAGCATCACCTAGAGTGCAAGGTATCATAAAGCTTCTAGGGTCTTTAAGCTTCTCTGGTAAGCTGTTCTGAATGATTACATTGCACTCTTCAGTGATGAGGACTGTTTGTGTCTCTCTCCAATCCTTCTTATGACTTAGAATGTCCTTCATGAACTTTGCATAAGAAGGTATCTATTCAAGAGCTTCTGCAAAAGGGATCTTAATCTCTAATGTTCTGAGATACTCCGCAAAGCAGGCAAACTATTTATCCCTTTCCTCTTGACAGAGTTTCTGAGAAAATGGCATCTTAACCTTATAATCGTCAACCTTGGTTGATGGAGGCCGAATGCCATGTGTGTTGGAAGGGGGGGTTACCACCTTGCTTAGCAGGGTTTTTGTCAGTAAGTGACTGACTTCCCTTGCTTGGGCGTTCAACACCCATGCTGCTGCCCCCTGGGCATTTGAACGCCCAATCTCTGCCCTTTCCTGGCGTTCAACGCCAAGAGGGATACCTCTCTAGGCGTTTAAACGCCCAGAGTCATCGTGTGCAGAGACCTGGTTATCTTCTATGGGATTTTTGTTCTTATTGTACTGAGGTTGGGTGCTTAAGGTCTTCCCACTCCTCAGTTGAATAGCCTGACATTCATCTATTATCTGCTTAGATAACTGCTGCCTTGTTTGACTCAACTGGGCTTTTACATTCCTGTTAAAAGCTTGAGTTTCTCATAGAGCCTCTTGCAGTTCCAGCAGTTGCTGGGCAAGGGCTTGCAGTTGCTGAGTCAATGGATCATCCTGCTCTATAAGGTTAGGTTCAACAGCTACTGCCTTAACTTCTCCATTTATAGAAGGCTCAGGAGATGAGTACAGATGCTGATTAGTGGCAAATGTCTCAATAAGCTCTTGAGCTTCTCCTATGGTCTTTCTCATGTGTATAGAGCCACCAGTAGAGTGGTCTAAAGACATTCTAGCCATGTCTGAAAGTCCATAGTAGAAGATGTCTAATTGTACCCATTCTAAAAATATTTCAGTGGGACATTTTATTAACATTCTTCTATACCTTTTTCAGGCATCATAGAGAGATTCATTATCTCCTTGTCTGAAGCCTTAGATGTCTAGCCTCAGCTGGGTCATCTTTCTTGGGGAAAATATTGGTTTAAAAACTTGTCTACTAACTGTTTTCAAGTTTTTAAACTGGCTTTAGGCTAGTTATCCAACCACCTTTTTGCTTGGTCCTTTACTGCAAAAGGAAAAAGCAATAATCTGTAGACATCTTGGTCTACTCCCTTACTGTGTACTATGTCAGAAATCTTTAAGAAATCTGCCAGGAATTCTGTAGGTTCTTCTTGAGAAAGCCTTGAATACTGGCAGTTTTGCTGCATTAGAGTAATAAGCTTAGGGTTCACTTCAAAGCTACTAGCTCTGATGTGAGGTATGCTAATACTTATTTCATAGAAGTCAGTAGTGGGATTTGTATAATATCCCAGAGTTCTTCTGAACTCTTCATTCCCACTTGGGTTCATGATGAAGAAAGATAGAAGAGATAAGAATTAAAAAAAAAATTTGTTTTTATTTTATTTATTTAATTAGACCGAAATTAAAATTAGTTAATTAAAAAGAATTTAATTCAGAAAAGAAGAGAGAGGAGTAGAAGAGTTAGTTAGGAAGTTTGAAAAAGAAGAGAGAGAAGATAAGTAATTAATTAAAAAGAGATTTGAATTTAAGATTTGAAATTTTGAATTTTAAATTTTGAAATTTTAAATTTTGAATTTTTGAAAAAGTCAACAAAATAAGATAGAGATTTGAAAAAAGATTTGATTTTTTGAAAAGTTTTAATTTTGAATTTTGAAATAAGATAAGATGAGATTTTGAAAAAGATAAGATTTTTAATTTTGAAAAGATTTGATTTTTGAAAACTTGACAACTAAGATAAGATAGGATAAAATTTTGAAATTGAAATCTGAACTTTTAGTTAAAATATTAGAAAATGTAGATAAAATAAAAATAGAAAAGATATATTTTTTTTTTGAATTTAATGATGAAAGAGAAAAACACATAAAAGACACAAGACTTAAAATTTTTAGATCTAATGCTCCTTATTTTCGAAAATTTTGGAGGAAAGCACAAAGGAATACCAAACTTAAATATTTTAAAATCAAACACACAAAAAGACTCAAGAACTCTTTGAAGACTCACATACAAGAACACTAAGAACAAAATTTAAAAGACTCAAAGAACACAAAAACATGAAAAGAACACCAAATTTAAAATTTTTTAAAAAAACAACAAGAAATTTTCAAAAATTATAAAGAAAAACAAAAAGAAAACACCAAACTTAAAGATTTGACATAAGATTTAAACAAAGAAAAATTATTTTTGAAAGGTTTTTGAAAGGAAGATGCCAAAAAATCGAAAATTGCTGTAATTAATAAATACTGAAACTCAAAGAAGCAAAACTTTACCAAGAACATAAACACAAGACTCTAACCAATAATACAAATTAAGTAAAGAAAATAAAAATATTTTTGAAAAGCTTTTTAAAATTTTCGAGAAAAATAGAGAAGGAAAAATAAAAATAAAAGACTCAAATAGAAAAAAGTTATACTCTTACAAAAATCAAAGACTCAACAAGAACATAAATTGACCGAAGAAAATAAAAAAAATATTTTTGAAAATGCTTTTAAATTTTTTTTCGAAAAAAATTGAGAAGAAAATAAAAATAAAAGACTCAATTGAAAATTATCAAGAAATAAAGTACCTGATCTAGGGAGCAAGACAATCCGTCAGTTTGTCCAAACTCAACAATCCCCGACAACGGTGCAAAAAATTTAGTGTGTACGAATTCCCACACCTTCATACTGTTGTACCATCAAGTGCACTGGGTCGTCCAAGTAATACCTGAGCGAGTCAGGGTCGATTCCACGGAGATTGTGGTTTGAAGCAAGTTATGGTTATCTTGCAGGTCTTAGTGAGGCAGATCAGAAGAATTTAACGTGTTTTAATATTGTATAAATTACTTTTATATCAAACAGAGTCAGTACTAGGAATAGAGGAAAGAAGGGGCAATTAGAACTCAGAAGTTGTGTAAACTATGAAAAGAAAATAGTTAAGGTTTGGAGTTGCTTAGCCATTCTGAATTAATTCTGGCTCTACTATCTTCTCTGCTTGTGAATGATCTTCTTCTATGGTAGGCTGTATGTGATCAAAGCCATTGCCCGTGGTCATTGATCTTCTCTACTCCAGATCAAACGCCATTGCCCGTGGTCATTCAATCTGACGGAGGGTGAAGCTCTAGTAGTTCATTCTCTTGTCTATCCTACATAAAACACCACAGACAAGGTTGAATCTTTCGGATCAAAGAGTGCTGCTTCTATCGATTCTAGCCTACAGCACGGAGACCCTAATCTCCCCGAAAATCGGCTGAACTGGTGTCTCGAGAAGTCCCTAACGAAGTCGTGGATTAGCCATCTGAGAGATGACGGTGCTACTTCATCTTCTTCCTTGCGAACTCGTCTCTCTCCTTCTCCTCTGTTGGAAGTTCATGAAGGTAACATAGGTGACGAGTTTGGCGGCGGAGCTTTAGCAGCTAGGCGTGGTGGCAGCAGCTCCCCATCCTCTCTTCTCTTTTCCCCGTCACAGCCTCACTCTCGGATCTCTCGTTCTCTCTTTTCTTTCTCTTCTGATTTCTGCAGCTGTTGTGTGTTAGCATTTTAGAGAAGAAAGGGAAGCGGTGTGGTAGTGAAGGGATTGGAAAATTTAGGGTTTCATTTGGGGGTTAGGGTTTTGTGAATGAAATTAGGGATTTTGGGTTATTTAGTAGTTTTAATAAAATTAAAAGGTAATATAGTAATTGAAAACTAATTTTGAATCCAATAATAATATCTATAAAAGTATCATTTAATCATCAATTTACAAATTATTTTCAACTCAATACTCAAATTCAATATTTGGAGATAATCAAACTAAGTTTCTTTAAATTATAAAATAGAACCAAAAATCTAATTATTCAAATTAAAGCATATAAAATTCTTATTATCATTCAATTACTAAAACTTTAAATCATATATAAGGGATTGCTTAATTGATGTATAAAATCTCTTAAAAATATAATCTCAATTAAATATAATAAATTATAAATAAATTTTTATTTAATTTTTTTTTTAATTCGGGATCTTACATCCTACCCCAATTATAAAAATTTTTGTCCTCGAAAATTGCTACAAAATAAAAGAGGTTCATATGGTATGCAGGTATAAGGGTGAAAGTACGATTACAAAGCTGAAGTTACAAGGCAAGCTTGTTGCAAAAGATGATATGGTTCAAACATGTGACGATAAAACAAGGTGGCGAAAGATTATAAAACAGGCATGGGGCTAAAAAGAAACACTTAACGTTTGCACATTGATCTCATACCAACACCAGAGTTCCATCTTACCAAACATCAACCTGACGTATATTCACCATTCCAAAATGTACTTTACCAAATAGACTATTCGTGAATTTCTCAACCTCATCAAACACTTCACAACCCAATACTGGTCACAAATCTAACTTCCGCAAACTTCTTCACGGGACTCAAAACCCCAAAATATCCTGTGACGTCACACGCTTACAAGCTCCACCTTTCGTGTTCACGAAACACATCATAAAGAACTAACGCACCACTTGCTATGTATAACGGTCACACGTGACATCAAAACAAATCTCAAGTCACTCAAAAAGATATAAGACCTTAGAGAAAGAACAAGCAACTCGGACAAGGTTCACAAAGATTTCAACGATTCACTTTGATGCATTAAACAAATCCAAAATTACATCAAAGAATATACGAGTCAAGAAGTGGAGTTTAAATAACACAAGGTAGATATCCAAGAAATTTAAGAAGACATATGCAGTTAGGATCAAATAAGAAATCATATGAACAAGGAACAGGGTTGGAAAATAATCAGTTAACTTTTCATGAAAGAAATCTTGAACAAGAACCTCTAGACAAACCATGAAAGAATAGATATGTAACCGAGTAGCATCAAGAAATTAACTCCTAACGTTCCCAAAATCCATGATTCTTGTTACCTATTACTTCTATTTTACCAATGATAACCCGTTAACTTTCCCGTATACATAAACTATCAACATTAAGTTGGCCAGACTTAACACTAATAGATTTGCAACAGTAAGCTAAAACCGTTAATCAATAGACAGTCATGTGCCTAAAGCTCTAATTCTTGTTATCCGGACAAGACCTACTACATGATAGACACTCAGAGCATGCAATGAAGCATAGTCAGTCCATTCCCAAAGCTCTAATCAGGATGAACCACTATGATACCATAATGTAATGACCCAACTTCCAGTACGTCATGATCGTACCAAAAGTAAGGCGTTACTAACATGCTTTCTTTTATTATCTATTTAATATTGAGCCTTTACGTCGATATCGCATTTCAGTTTTTAAAAAAATTCTAAAAAATTTTGTTTTTATTAATTAAAACCACATATCAAAGATCTTCAAGTAATAATAATCACATAATTACTAATAATAATAAATGCTATATGAATACATTTAGTATAAAACTCGAATACAATACCTATCCCGCTAAATAAAATAAAAACTAAAGAAACAAGGGCGAGGGAACTCTATAAAAGCAACAGGAATCGTAAGTAAATCTACTAATCGTCCGCAGCTTCATACTGAGTCTTCGAACCTGTTTCACTGAAAGGGTGGAAGATTTTGGGGTGAGAACAAACCACACGTTCTCAGTAGGGAATGGGAATGCCGTAAACGTAATGAATATAATACAAATAGTTAACTTACTCAATAAAACTATTTTGTTAAACCTTTGGAAAATACTTTTTTTATTCTTACTTTATTAATTAATTACCTTCTTTAAATTTCCAAACTAAAAGCAAATATCAATTACAACTTCAGTTCCAATCACAGAGAAACAATAGCACAAGAAACAGATCAACACACAAACAAATTGTAATAAGACAAACAGCACAATCACAGAGAAACAAGATAACAAACACAATCAAATATAAATGCACAAATAAGGATGATGTATGTCTAGTCCTAGTGCAGGCCATGAGCTCATGTGTCGGTTGCCTACCCGCACCCGACATTACCCGGGCACCAATCCTAGATATGGCTTTCCAGATGCATACTATGTGCTTATAAGTCTTACGGCTAGGCCCCATACAGTGTGACTTTCAATGTGCTTACCTTTGGAAAACAGTTCTCAGTATGTGGTCATCCCCACTATACATTTAGCACTAAGGCCCAAACAAAGTCGCATATGCTCTTCTGTGGCAGACAATCTCTTAAAGCTTTTTCTATATCCTTGCCCTCTGCTCTCCTATGGTAGACACCCTTTCAGTTAATATATTCTTTTAATCTTTATTCTCTACTCTCTTGTGACAGAGATTCCTTTTCTTAATAAACCGAACTCAAGTCATTACTTAAAACAAACTCCCTTCTCAAAAGATTGAATGTAAAAGCTTATACTTTCTTAATAAATCGAGCTGGAAACAAGAATTTCCGTAATAAATCAAAATCAAATAATATTCTTGAATCAAATTTTCTTTTAAATAACAATTTAAACAAGTCTAGGAGGAATAGAGGAATTACTTACTGTACTTAGAAAGTAATAGAGGAATAAAATGGTAATGGCTCCGATGACAAATCCCAGCAGCCACCGCGTCATTTTCCGGTGATAGAAACTTAGCAACACAACCCATAGTAGAAATGATGTCTGGGCAGTGACGGAGCTACCTCTACCGCTGCTGGCTCCTGGTTCGTCTCTCTCTCACCAGGCCTTCACCACTGCGACGGCGGCAGTTTCTCGCAGCAGCAGAAGAGTACAACGACGGTAGCACAGGCTCTCCTCCGCTCCATCGCGTTCTGCTCCTCGCGTCTGGTTCTCTCTTTTGTGTTCGGCGGCGACAGATATGGCAGCAACAGGAGTCACGGCGGCACAAAATGGAAGCTCGAATGGTGGCGAGGAACAGCGACAAAGTGACGGCGCTGCTTCATCTTCTTCCTTGCGAACTTGTCTCTCTCCTTCTCCTCTGTTGGTGGTTCACGGTGGCGACACAGGTGACGAGGTCGGCGGTGGAGCTTCGGCGGCTAGGCGTGGTGGCAGCAGCTTCCCCTTCTCTCTTCTCTCTTCCCCGTCGCAGCCTCACTATCAGATCTCTCGTTCTCTATTTTCTTTTTCTTCTGATTTCTGCTTCTGTTGTGTCTTAGCTTTTTAGAGAAGAAAGGGAAGCAGTGTGGCAGTGAAGGGATTGGAAAAGTTAGGATTTCATTTTGGGGGTTAGGATTTTGTGTATGAAATTGAAAATTTTGGATAATTTAGTAATTTTAATAAAATTAAAGGTAATATAGTAATTGAAAACTAATTTTGAATCCAATAATAATATCTATAAAAGTATCATTTAATCATCAATTTACAAATTATTTTCAACTCAATACTCTAATTCAATATTTGGAGATAATCAAACTAATTTTTTTTAAATTATAAAATAGAGCTAAAAATCTAATTATTCAAATTAAAGCATATAAAATTTTTATTATCATTCAATTACTAAAGCTTTAAATCATATATAAGGAATTCTTTAATTGATATATAAAATCTCTTAAAAATATAATCTCAATTAAATATAATAAATTATAAATAAATTTTTTATTTATTTATTTTTTAAATTCGGTGTCTTACTTTTAATATGCATGAATTACGTTTTTTTTCTTTTATAATTATTTTCTGAGTTAATTAATTTATTGTTGTTAATTGTCTGATTTATTATTGAGGTCATGAAATATTTTATTGACTGAGTTTGTTATTGTCTGAGTTAATTATTTTCTAAGTTAATTAGGACTGTCTTTTCTGATTTATTATTTTAGAAATTATTGAATTTAAATATTTAAAATTATATATTTTTTAAACTTTTTTAATTTAAAATTTAAGTTTACCGTTAGATTTACCGTCTATTAAATTCGCTTATAGTTATTAATTTAATTATTAATTAATAATATATTACTGTCGGATTTACCAAAAAAAATTTGACAATAAAATTTATCAGCAGAAATATTTCGACGGTGATTAGTGATGGACGAAAAAATTTGCTAGTAAATAATTATTAACGAGGTTTATATTGTCGTATTTATTCCGACCGTAAATATATTACCAGCAAATTTTCTTAATGAATTCGTTGATAAATTCAATGGTATTTAATATTTTTTTTTTGTAGTGATATATTTGGAAATGTGGGTATTTTTGTTATTAGTACAAATTTTGAATCATCAATAAATTATTAGCCCAATCTAATTGAAATTAGTTAACCAAATATTTGATCATATAAAACTACGAATGAAAATTTATTTATTACTCATTTAAAGAAATTTATTTATTACTATTTATCTAATATTTCATGAGCATCAAACTCACCAAAATTCCTTCCACATAAAAAAAAAATTAATACATATTGAACTAGTTCATTAGAAAAATATAAATTCAACCGCCACATTTTTGGCGTTTCGCTCTGTTAAGGACTTGTTTAGACGAATTTTTTTTAAAAGAATTTTGAGTTATTTTTTAAAAAAAATTTAAAAAATAAAAATAATTTTATGTTTAGATATTTTATATAAAAATATTTTTTATTTATTAATTATATATAAATATAATAATATAAAAGATCTTTTTATCACTAAATATTTGAATATTTTATGTAAAAAATATTTTTTATTTTTTTAATATTTTTATTTTTATTATTAAGAATTTATTAAATATACTAAAAAGGTAAAATAAAAAATTTATTAGGCTAATAACACTCAAACAACCACAATTGTAGATAAATGAAATCGAGTTTCCTAGCTTTCATTATATTTTGTAACTCACTTTTCTTAATCATCAAATCGAGAATGGCGGCGAGATTATGAATGGCGGCATGATCTTTCATAGTCCCTCACTCATGACTTGAGGACAATTATATGTCTCTTTCATTAAAAATAAAATAAAAACAAAAAATTCAGAACCCAAAAAAAAAAAAAAGAAAGAAAGACCGCTACTACTACCATTACCAAAAGCTTACTTATAATGATTTTACAGATAACTGATTCTGAAATAATGTTTGGCTAAGTGGAGGGCATTGAAAATGATGAGACACCCCGGGACCCCATTTGCTTTTTTCTAAGTTCAAAAAATTTAATGATCCCAACCTATACTTTCTGAAGGAACATTATTATATGAGTGGAGAGGTTCAATGGTCCACACAGGTTGATCCTTTTTCACACCCTTATTCTTCTTTCTTGCTTAATGACAAGGGCATTCGGATTCATTATGGTGGAAAGGATGGAAGTGTTTTTTTCATACTTTAATCACTTTTCTTACTCTCTCCATAAAGAGAACTTTTTAAATCACTTTTTAGCATAGTTGTTAAAACTGAACTGGTAATCAAATCCATCAGATTATTAAATTATTAGGTCATTAATTTAATTGATAAATTATTGGTTGAATCGGTTGACTCAGTGTTATATAAATAAAAAATAAAAAATAGTTAAAAATTTAAAATTAAAATTTAAAATACATATTTTTACTAACATTTTAAAAATATAAAGTTATTTTAAAATAATATGGAACAGAAATAATAAATATTTTATTATTTTTATTCTATCATAAATATTTTTATTTTGTTTTTATATTAAAATAATTATTATTTTTAAATTTTAATAATTTATTAATTAGTTTATATTTATTATATTATTATATACTACAAGTATTTATTGAAAAATAATATTAATAGATATTATATAATTATGAAAAGAAAAAATAAGTGAGTTTATAATTATTTTTAAATAAAAATATAATTAATTTAAGAATGAGTAAGTTTATAACTAAAATTAAAATAAATTAAATAGAAGTAATTTGATGAAAGATATTTATATATATTATAATTTGCATATACATTAATGAAGAGTACATTAGCCTAACAGCTATAAATGGTGCCTCCATTAATGAAGGAAATGGTTAAATCTAAATTTGACCGGTTTGTACTAGTTCATTATCTTATACGATCCAAATATCGAATCGTTCGGTCCGATCTGATTTTAATAACAATACTTTTTAGCATGATATAATACATTATAATTTTGGCCATATATAATTATCACAGATTTCAAAAAAACAAACTTATTATTTCATATAATAACGTAAATTTAAATTTTGCTAATTGATGAGTACTTTAAAGAATAACGCTACAAAGACAATTTAAAATTATCTTATTTAATTTAATTTATAATTTTATATATATGAAATCTAATAATTATACACTTATCATATTTAATATTATATATTTATTTCAACAGTAATTAATTAATACAAAAAAAAAGTAAAAGAAAAAATAAGAGTATATATTTATTTTGGTCCTCAAAAAATTTTGGACTAGACATTTTAGTCACCAAAAAAAATTAATTATTCGATTGGTCTCTAACAATTAACTTCGTCAGACACTTGGTGCTTTGTTCCGTCAATTTTAAGGAAGGACAAAATGGTCCCTGACAATTATAACAGAGGATAAAATGATTCCTGGCCCCTTCTATTCGGAAACGACACCGTTCTTCCTCAATTTCCATCATATCTCATATAACCTTAACATTCATACTCGCTTTTTTCACCTTCACAGTTTTCTTCTCCATCTTCTCCTTCCTCCTCTTCAGTTTTAAGATCAAGCCGTGTAACTGTCACGCGTGTTACACCTACCTCAACATATCATGGACCACACACTTTTCAAATATCTGTGACTAGTATATCTACCGCCTTCCCACTTCCCCCACAAAAAACATACACCTCCACATTCTCGATAACAGCATTACTTCCAACCCCAACAATATCCACCACATTCTCAAGATCAAGTTCTACAACTACTTTAAGGGCATGTCTTTCTCCACTATCTGCCAGACAATATAGATTGTTGGACACTAATATATTATGAGAAGATTCTCTTTCGACATCATATGTAAATTCTCATTTAGAATGGACCCCAAGTGCTTCATTCCTTCTCTTCCTAGGTCCAAGCAATGTCACTGTCACCGCTCATATGGAAATTGAAGCGATTACTAAACATTAATTCGGAGAAGAAGATGAAGGAAGCGATAAAAGTGGTGGACAATGTGGCCATGAGAATAATAGGGCAGAGGAGGAGGGAGATGGCGATAACAACGACGGGTCTTAACAAATTGAACTTGCTATCTAGATTCATGGGGTCCATCGAAGACGATAAGTACGTGAGATATAGTCATTAGTTTCCTGAATATGAAATTGTTGAAAATAAGTTGAAAATTTTTCTTCGTATGAACATTGAAGTTGCAGAGTGTGTACATGTAGCTTGAAGTTGCAATGTTAAACTGTTAGGGTTATGCGAGATATGATGAAAATTGAGAGAGAATAGTGTTGTTTCGGCACAGAGGTTGCTAGGGACTATTTTGTCCTCTGTTAGAGTTGTCAAGGAAACAAGGACCATTTATTCTCCGTTAGAGTTGACGGAACAAAGGACTTAAGTGACTAGTGGAGTTAATCGTTAGAGACCAATTAAATAATTAATTTTAGTCAAAAAATAAAGTATCTAATTCAAAATTCTTTAAAGACTAAAATGCGTATATACTCAAAAAATAAATTATGACTACTTTTGTTCTTCAAACACCCCCTTTGGTCTTTAAACTTTTTTTAACTAAATTATTATCTGATAAATTTGTCTTAATGTTAATCTCATCGCATGTCGTATTATTTAAAGCAAATTAGGCCTTCCTTTAAGGAGCCAGAATTGGTTACTTTGCAAAGAGAATCCAAAATCAAATCAGTAGCACTATTGCTGAAACTTTTCAACGGAGTACATCAGCATTACGAAACCCAAGCTATATATATAGTGCGTATAGTTATGTTTTCACTTTTTTTTTTTCACTATGTTCTTTTAATGCAAAAAGAATAATTCCCTCTTTCTTTTCCCTAACTGAAGTCCCAGCTGCTCTATTTTGGTGATTCATTTAACGTAGGTTTAATAGTATCATAAGGTATATAACCATCCCATGTGAGAAGCCATGTTCTTGATTTTTGAACCGAAGTTTGGTCAAACGGCAGGTAAGAGGTAACTAACTAACACTAGCCTAGTCCTCTTGACAGTTAACAACTTAACATGCACCAAGACTCATAATATTTACCTAAGGGTTAACTACCAAAAATACTTTCGAATTATTTAAATGTTAACAAAAATATATTCGAATTTTACTATAAATAAAAATATTTTTAAATAATTTAAAAATACAACAAAAATACTCAACAGTAAATATATCTTTTTAAAAAAATATCTTAGAGATTTAATTTTAATGCAATTTTTTTCAAACATGATTATAAAAATAAGATATTATTATACTTAAAATTTGGTAATTTTTTATTAAGTATATATTTTTTTATAATGTTTTTGTTAACAACCAATAATACTTTTAAAAAATCACAAAATAATATATACTTAACAAAAAATCACCAAATTTTAAGAATAATAATATCTCATTTTTATAATCATGCTTACAAAAAATTGCATTAAAATTCAATTTATAATGTATTTTTTGAGAAATACATATTTAACGTTAGTTTTTTTACAAGATTATCTAACATTAAATATGTATTTCTCAAAAAATACATTAGAGATTGAATTTTGATACAATTTTTTACAATCATGATTAAAAAAATGAGATATTATTATCCTTAAAATTTGATAATTTTTCGTTAAGTATATATTTTTTTATAATTTTTCTGTTAACAATTAATAATACTTTTAAAAAATCACAAAAAATATATACCTAAAAAAAATCACTAAATTATAAGAATAATAATATCTTATTTTTTTAATTATGCATGCAAAAAATCACATCAAAATTCAATCTCAGGAATTTTTCGAAAATATATATTTACTGTTGTACATTTTTGTTGCATTTTTAAATTATTTAAAAGCATTTTTGTCGATAGTAAAATTCGGGTACATTTTTGTCAACGTTTAAATAATTCGAGAGCATTTCTGGTGGTTAACCCTTTAACTAACGTGATACAGTATTACAGTGTACATATCTTAATGGATTTGTAAAGAATCTTCCGATAGGATAGTTTGGGCCAAAATTTTTACAAATGGATAATTAGATTTTTTTTCTTAAATAAAATAAAAAATTAATTAATTCCATAAATAAGATTTTTGAACTTTATTTTTAAGAATACGATTACTTTTTTGGTATTTAAGGTAAGTTTGTCGCACCCTAACGAACTCTATATAAATTATGGAGTTCGCCGCACCCCCGGCGAACTCTAGGTTGAGTTCGGAAATAAATGCCAGTTGGAGAGCGGAGCTGAGAACCACAACTTCATTCTCCACTTTCGTTCTCATTGTTTGTATTTTTTTTACAATGTCAAGAAATTCATTGTTATCCATTCATTACCATGATAAAATAGTGTATGAAGAAGAATGTTCTATCACTTTTAGATCGGGCCAATCGATGATTACCTATATGACATTAGAAGTCAATAGTCTAACAGCGTTGAAGAATCTGATATTGCATTCCATTGGCCAGCAACAGACCAAAAGAGTGAAAAAATTTACTACAGATATCCAACCGAAATAGATGGCAGTTTGTTTTATAAAAGATATATCACAATTGTCTTGTCTTTGTTGATAGTATATTTATTAGACCATTGTTGTGAGAAATATTTTTGTGGTTTTGAATTAGGTATCGTTTACGTGATGACGAGGACGTATGTCTTATAAGGTCGTGGCACAATCGATGGACAAATGTTCATCTGTTGGAATTATTTATGTTCCTTGTTAAGTTGGGGGCCGAGGATTGTCTGCAGATACTGTCGACGATAGTCCGTTGAGTGGAGCGCTGTTAGACAAATATCAGACGGACGATGGTGGATCTAAATATGGCACCTGAAAGTAGTCAAGAAGGGTCTAATATTGAAGTTCGTAATGCTGACTTGATGGATGACGAAGTTGAAAGTCATGAGGGTTCTGGTGTTAGGGATCCGATGATGGATCAGTATGAAGTTAACCCCGATGATGGAGATGATGCTAATGATGAATGGTACGCGAGAACGTGATTCACACTTTTCACAACTCCGTGTAATTGACCAGCAAGTGCACTGGGTCGTCCAAGTAATAAACCTTACGTGAGTAAGGGTCGACCCCACGGAGATTGTCGGCTTGAAGCAAGCTATGGTCATCCTTGTAAATCTCAGTCAGGCGGATTCAATTGGTTATGAGGTTTTGATAATTAAAATATAAATAAAACAGAAAATAAGATAGAGATACTTATGTAATTTATTGGTGGGAATTTCAGATAAGCATCTGGAGATACTTTGTTACTTCTGAACTTCTGCTTTCCTACTGCCCTCTTCCAACCATGCGTTACCTCCATCCATGGCAAGCTGTATGATCCTCTCGGATGAAAACAAATCCATATGCGCTGTCACCGCACGGCTAATCATCTGTCGGTTCCCGCTAACGTCGGAATAGGACCATTATCCTTTTGCACACTATCACTGCGCCCAACATTCGCAAGTTTGAAGCTCGTCACAGTCTTTCCTTCCCAGATCCTACTCGAAATACCACAAACAAGGTTTAGACTTTCCGAATCTCAGGAATGCTGTCAATGGTTCTAGCCTATACCACGAAGATACTAATCTCACGGACTCGGTCCGTGTATTAGATATCTAAAAGAATATACTCCAGCTGTCATCCAATGACTACGTTGAACATCATGTAGACTGTTTTGTGGTTGTTAGCCACGCGGATCTTGGCTAAGCGAGTAACGAAGATTGGGTGATTGTCATGGGTCACCCCTTCATTCTGACTTAACTGAATTAAGAACAAGAGTATATATTGGAGAAGAAGTAGGCATGAATTGAAGGAAAAACAGTAGTAATTGCATTAATTCATGAAGAACAGCAGAGCTCCACACCTTAATCTATGTGGTGTAGAAACTCCACCGTAGAAAATACATAAGTGAAAGAGGTCTAGACATGGCCGTGAAGCCAGCCTCCAAACGTGTACAATGGTCTATGATAGTATAAGATTGATCAAAGATGTAAAATAAATCTCTAAAAGTGGTTTTTATACTAAACTAGTAACCTAGGTTTACAGAAAATGAGTAACTAAGTGCAGATAGTGCAGAAATCCACTTTCGGGGCCCACTTGGTGTGTCCTTGGGCTGAGCATTGAAGCTTTTTCGTGCATAGGCTGTTTCTGGAGTTAAACGCCAGCTTTGGTGCCAGTTTGGGCGTTTAACTCCAATTCTGGTGCCAGTTTGGGCGTTTTACGCCAAGATGTTTTAGGCTGTCTTTGAACGTCTGTTTGGGCCATTAAATCTCGGGCAAAGTATAGACTATTATATATTACTGGAAAGCCCAGGATGTCTACTTTCCAACGCAATTGAGAATTCGCCAATGGGGCTTCTGTACCTCCAGAAAATCCACTTCAAGTGCAGGGAGGTCAGAATCCAACAACATCTGCAGTCCTTTTTTAGCCTCTGAATTAGATTTTTGCTCAAGTCCCTCAATTTCAGTAAAAAAATACCTGAAATCATAGAAAAACACACAAACTCATAGTAAATTCTAGAAATGTGAATTTTGAATAAAAACTAATAAAAATATAACAAAAAGTAACTAAAACATACTAAAAACTATGTAAAAATAATGCCAAAAAGGGTATAAATTATCTGCTCATCACAACACCAAACTTAAATTGTTGCTTGTCTTCAAGCAACTAAAAACAAAATAGGATAAAAAGAAGAGAATATACAATGAATTCTAAACTTATCAATGAAGATTAGCCTCAATTAGATGAGTGGGACTTGTAACCTTTTTGCTTCTGAACAGTTTTGGCATCTCACTTTATCCTTTGAAGTTCAAAATGATTGGCATCCATAGGAACTTAGAATTCAAATAGTGTTATTGATTCTCCTATTTCAGTATGTTGATTCTTGAACACAGCTACTTTTTGAGTCTTGGCCGTGACCCTAAGCATTTTGTTTTCCAGTATTACCACCGGATACATAAATGCCACAGACACATAACTGGGTGAACCTTTTCAGATTGTGACTCAGCTTTGCTAGAGTCCCCAGTTAGAGGTGCCCAGAGCTCTTAAGCATACTCTTTTTGCTTTGAACCACGACTTTAACCGCTCAATCTCAAGCCTTCACTTGACACCTTCACGCCACAAGCACATGGTTAGGGACAGCTTGGTTTAGCCGCTTAGGCCAGGATTTTATTCCTGTGGGCCCTCCTATCCATTAATGCTCAAAGCCTTGGATCTTTTTTACCCTTGCCTTTTGGTTTAAAGGGTTACTGGCTTTTTCTGCTTGCTTTTTCTTTTTCTTTTTTTTTTCGCAAGCTTTTTCTATTCACTGCTTTTTCTTGCTTCAACAATCGATTTTATGATTTTTCAGATTATCAATAACATTTCTCCTTTTTCATTATTCTTTCAAGAGATAACAATTTTAACATTCATAAACAACAAATTCAAAAATATGGACTGTTCAAGCATTCATTTAGAAAACAAAAGGTATTGCCACCACATCAAAATAATTAAACTAATTTCAAGATAGAATTCGAAATCATGTACTTCTTGTTCTTTTGCAATTAAAAACATTTTTCATTTAAGAAAGGTGATGGATTCATAGGACATTCATAGCTTTAAGACATAGATACTAGACACTAATGATCATGTAATAAAGACACAAACATAGACAAAACATAAAGCATAATTTTCGAAAAACAGAGAAAATAAGAACAAGGAAATTAAAGAACGGGTCCACCTTAGTGATGGCGGCTAGTTCTTCCTGTTAAAGATCTTATGGAGTGCTTGAGCTCCTCTATGTCTCTTCCTTACCTTTGTTGCTCCTCTCTCATGGCTCTTTGGTCTTCTCTAATTTCATGGAGGAGGATGGAATGCTCTTGGTGCTCCATCCTTAGTTGTCCCATGTTGGAACTCAATTCTCCTAGGGAGGTGTTGATTTGCTCCCAATAGTTTTGTGGAGGAAAATGCATCCCTTGAGGCATCTCAGGGATTTCATGATGAGGAATTTCCTCATGCTCTTGTTGAGGTCCATGAGTGGGCTCTCTTGTTTGCTCCATCCTTTTCTTAGTGATGGGCTTGTCCTCTTCAATAAGGATGTCTCCCTCTATGACAATTCCAACTGAATTGCATAGGTACAGATGAGATGAGGGAAGGCTAACCTTGCCAAAGTAGAGGGCTTGTCCGTCACCTTGTAGAGTTCTAGGGATATGATCTCATGAACTTCTACTTCCTCTCCATTCATGATACTATGGATCATGATAGCCCGGTCTATTGTAACTTCAGACCGGTTGCTAGTAGGAATGATAGAGTGTTGGATGAACTCCAACCATCCCCTAGCCACGGGTTTGAGGTCAAGCCTTCTTAGTTGAACCGGCTTGCCTCTTGAATCTCTCTTCCATTGAGCTCCTTCCACACAAATGTCCATGAGGACTTGGTCTAACCTTTGATCAAAGTTGACCCTTCTAGTGAAAGGGTGAGGATCTCCTTGCATCATAGGCAAGTTGAATGCTAACCTCACATTTTCTAGACTGAAATCCAAGTAATTCCCCCGGACCATTGTGAGTCAATTCTTTGGGTTCGGGTTCACACTTTGGTCATGGTTCTTAGTGATCCATGCATTAGCATAGAACTCTTGAACCATTAAGATTCCGACTTGTTGAGTGGGGTTGGTGAGAGTTTTCCAACCTCTTCTTTGAATCTCATGTCAGATCTCCAGATATTCACTCTTTTTGAGCTTGAAGGGGACCTCGGGGATCACCTTTTTCTTGGCCACAACTTCATAGAAGTGGTCTTGATGGACCTTTGAGATGAATCTCTCCATCTTCCATGACTCGGAGGTGGAAGCAATTGTCTTCTCTTTCCTCTTTCTAGAGGTTTCTCCGGCCTTAGGGGCCATTAATAGTTATGAAAAACCAAAAGCTTTAGCTTTTCCCACACCAAAACTTAGAATGGTTGCTCGTCCTCAAGCAAAAGAAGAAAGAAAGGAGTAGAAGAAGAAGAAATGGAGGAGATAGAGGGGGGTGTGAATTCGGCCAAGGGGGTAGTAGTGTGTATGTTGTGTGAAGATGAAGGTGGTAAGGAGGGGTAGTTATAGGGTAAGGGAGAGAGGGTAGCCGTGTATGAGGGGTTGGGTTTGGGAGGGAAATGGTTTGAATTTGAATGGTGAGGTAGGTGGGGTTTAATGATGGATGGATGTGAGTGGGTAGGATGTGATAGGTGAGGGGTGTTTGGGGAAGAGGTTTTGATGGGATTGGTCAAGGGTGTTTGCGAAAGAGTGTTATGGAAAGGTGTAAAGAGAAGAAAAGAAGAGGTGGGGTAGGTGGGGATCCTGTGGGGTCCACAAATCCTGAGGTGTCAAGGAATTTGAGTCCCTACACCATTCTGGCGTTCAAATGCCCACTCTGTGCCAATTCTGGCGTTTAACGCCAGCTCTGCTACCTTTGCTGGCATTAAACGCCACTCTGCTGCCTATTTCTGGCGTTAAACGCCAGCCAAATGCCCATTTCTGGCGTTTAATGCTAGCCAGATGCCAAACAGCCATTTCTGGTGTTAAACGCCCAAAGTGCTGCCCATTCTGGCGTTAAACGCCCAGAATGCTGCCAGGCTGGGCGTTAAATGCCCATTCTGCTATCCTTACTGGCGTTTAAACGCCAGTAATCTTGTCCTCCAGGGTGTGCTATTTTTAATGCTGTTTTTCATTCTATTTTTGACTTTTCAATTATTTTTGTGACTTCACATTATCATCAACCTAAAGAAAACATAAAGTAACAATGGAAAATAAATAAATATAATTAAATAACATTGGATTGCCTCCCAACAAGCGCTTCTTTAATGTCAATAGCTTGACAGTGAGCTCTTAGAGAGCTTCACATAGACTCAAAGCTTGATGTTGGCCTCCCAACACCAAACTTAGAAGTTGAGTGTGGGAGCTCTATTTGACTCTGTGTTGAGAGAAGCTTTTCATGCTTCCTCTCCATGGTTACAGAAGAAGATCATTGAGCCTTAAACACAAGGTAGTCCTCATTCAATTGAAGGACTAACTCTCCTGTGTCCACATCAATCACAGCTCTTGCTGTGGCTAGGAAGGGTCTTTCAAGGATGATGGATTCATCCTCTTCCTTCCCAGTATCTAGGATTATGAAATCAGTAGGGATGTACAGGCCTTCAACCTTCACCAAGACATCCTCTACAAGTCCATAAGCCTGTTTCCTTGAATTGTCTGCCATCTCTAGTGAGATTTTTACAGCTTGCACCTCAAAGATCCCTAGCTTCTCCATTACAGAGAGGGGCATGAGGTTTATCCCTAACCTCAGGTCACACAGAGCCTTCTCAAAGGTTATGGTGCCTATGGTACAAGGTATTAAGAACTTTCCAGGATCCTGTTTCTTCTGAGGTAATTTCAGTTGAACTAGATCATTTAGTTCATTGATGAGCAATGGGGGTTCATCCTCCCAAGTCTCATTACCAAATAACTTGGCATTTAGCTTCATGATTGCTCCTAGATATTGAGCAACTTGCTCTTCAATAATATCTTTATCTTCTTCAGAGGAAGAATACTCATCAGAGCTCATGAATGCCAACAGTAAGTTCAGTAGAATCTCTATGTTCTCTGTATGAGCCTCAGATTCCTTGGGTTCCTCATTAGGGAACTCCTTGGAGGCCAGTGGACGTCCATTGAGGTCTTCCGTACTAGAAATCACTGCCTTTTCTTCCTCACTAGGTTTGGCCATGTTGGTTATATTTATGGCCTTGCACTCTCTTTTTGGATTCTCTTTTGTATTGCTTGGGAGAGTACTAGGAGGGAGTTCAGTAACTCTTTTACTCAGCTGACCCACTTGTGCCTCTAAATTTCTAATGGAGGACCTTGCTTCAGTCATAAAACTGAGAGTGGTCTTAGATAGATCAGAGACTACAGTTGCTAAGTCAGAGTGGCTCTGCTTAGAATTCTCTGTCTGTTACTGAGAATATGATGGAAAAGGTTTGCTATTGCCAAACCTATTTCTCCCACCATTATTGTTACTGAAGCCTTGATTAGGCTTCTATTGATCCTTCCATGAGAAATTTGGATGATTCCTCCATGAAAGATTATAGGTGTTTCCATAGGATTCTCCCATGTAATTCACCTCTTCCATTGTAGGATTCTCAGGGTCATAGGCTTCTTCTTCAGAGGAAGCTTCCTTAGTACTGCCTGTTGCAGCTTGCATTCCAGACAGACTCTGAGAAATCATATTGACTTGCTGAGTCAATATTTTGTTCTGAGCCAATATTATATTCAGAGTATCAATCTCAAGAACTCCTTTCTTCTGAGTTATCCCATTATTCACAGGATTCCTTTCAGAAGTGTACATGAATTGGTTATTTGCAACCATTTTAATGAGTTCCTCGGCTTCTGCAGGCGTCTTCTTTAGATGAAGAGATCCTCCAGCAGAGTGGTCCAATGACATCTTGGACAATTCAGACAGACCATCATAGAATATACATATGATGCTCCATTCTGAAAACATGTCAGAAGGACACCTTCTGATCAATTGCTTATATCTTTCCCAAGCTTCATAGAGGGATTCACCTTCTTTCTGTCTGAAGGTTTGGACTTCCACTCTAAGCTTGCTCAACTTTTGAGGTGGAAAGAATTTGGCCAAGAAAGTATTGACCAACTTTTCCCAAGAGTTCAGGCTATCTTTAGGTTGTGAGTCCAACCATGTCCTAGCTCTGTCTCTTACAGCAAAGGGGAAAAGCATAAGTCTGTAGACCTCAGGATTAACCCCATTGGTCTTAACAGTGTCACAGATTTGCAAGAATTCAGCTAAAAACTGATGAGGATCTTCCAATGGAAGTCCATGAAACTTGCAATTCTGCTGCATCAGAGAAACTAATTGAGGCTTAAGCTCAAAGTTGTTTGCTCCAATTGCAGGAATTGAGATGCTCCTTCCACAGAAGTCAGAAGAGGGTGCAATAAAGTCACCAAGCATCTTCCTTGCATCTCCATCATTGTTGTTGGGTTCGACCATCTCTTTTTCTTTTTCGAAAAATTCTGTCAGGTCCTCTCCAGAGTGTTGTGCTTTAGCTTCTCTTAGCTTTCTCTTTAGAGTTCTTTCAGGTTCCAGATCAGCTTCAACAAGAATGTTCTTATCCTTGCTCCTACTCATATGAAAAAAAGAAGAGAACAGAAAAGAATAAGAATCCTCTATGTTACAGTATAGAGATTCCTTTATGTGAGTAGAAGAATAGAAGAGTAGAATGAAGAAGAGAGAATATGAAGAATTCGAACACAGAGAGGGAGAGAGGGTTTGAATTATAAGAAGAAGAGAAGTGTTCGTAATAAATAAATAAATAGAAAGAGATGAGAAAGAGAGAATTCAAATTTTAAATTAAAATAAAAGAAAAATATTTTTGTTTTTATTTTAATTATTGGTTAGTATTCGAAAATTATAAAAAGGAATAAAATTAAATTAAAATTTAAAATAATTAGTTAATTAAAAAGAATTTTGAAAAAGTGGTGAGGAGTTTTCAAAAATTAGAAAAGGAGTTAGGTGATTTTGAAAAAGATAAGAAATAGTAAACTTTTAAAATCAAACAAAAAGTCAAGTAGTTAATTGAAAAAGATTTGAAAATCAATTTTAAAAAGATAAGAAGTTAGAAAAGATTTTAAAAGAAAATTAAAAAGATTTGATTTTTGAAATTAAAGTTGATTACTTGACTAATAAGAAACTAAAAGATATGATTTTAGAATTTTAAGATTGATCCTTTCTTAATAGGCAAGTAACAACTTGAAAATTTTTGAATCTAAACATTAAATGATAGCATTAATTTCAAAAATATGAAATAAAATAAGAAAAAGATTTTGAAAATCAAATTTTTAAATTTTCGAGTATATTAAAAAAATAAAAAATATTTGATTTTTGAAAAAGGTTTGAAAAAGATAGATTTTTTTAATTTGAAATTTTGACTTGACTAACAAGAAACAACCAAATTTTAAAACTTTTGACTAAATCAATTCAAAATTTTGAAATTTATGAGAAGAATAAGGGAAAGATATTTTTTTTTATTTTTGAATTTTATTGAGGACAGAGAAGAACATAAAAATGACACAAAACATAAAAATTTAAGATCAAAGCAAAGATGTATGCAAGAACACTTTGAATGTCAAGATGAATGATGTGTGGAAAACGATCCAACACAAAACTTACCGGCAAGTGTACCGGGTCGCATCAAATAGTAATAACTCACATGAGTGAGGTCGATCCCACAGGGATTGAAGGATTGAGCAATTTTAGTTAGGTGGTTGATTTAGTCAAGCAAAAAAGTTTTGATTTGAATGATTTGCATTCAACAGAAGTTAAATTGCATGAAATTTAAACAGATTGGGAAAATTGGCAGTAAATTAAAGGACAAAAGAAGTAAAAGAGCTGAATCTTAAAGTGCAAGTAAGGTAAATGACAGAAGCTAAATTGCAAGAAATGTAAATAGCTGAAGCTTAGAGTGCAAGAAATGTAAATTGCTTGAATAGTAAAAGGCTTTGGAAGTTGGGATATCAGAAATTAAACAAGAGAATGTAAATAGCAAACAAGAGAAGTAAAAGATGAATTGAAATACAACAGATCTCAAACAGAAAAGAAAAATTACTTGAAGAAGTAATACAGAAAGTGAATTCAACTCAATTGTAAAATCTAAAAGAGAAGTTGAAGATCTCAGGGGTTGAATGAGACTAGAAAACAAGTCTAGATCTCAATTCCTTCCTTGATCCAACAGAGAATAATTGTAGAAGAAATAGAGATGAAAGCAGTAAAGAAAACTTAGATCCAAATCACAATTCCTTGAAATTATGTAGAAAGTAAACAAAGAGAGATCTCAGATCAAGAATGAAACAGAATTCCTTCAATTCTCAATCCCAGATCCAAAACGAAGAGTGAAGAGTGTAAAAGAAGAACAAAGAGGAAGAGAATTCAATTCTCTATCCCAATTCCCAAACCCCCAAAGCTAAAATCTAAAATGAGCTCTCAAAATGAAATTGAAAAGTAAAAGTGTCAAAAAGGTTAAAGAAAAATAAAAGTCTAAAAAAAAGGTCCTCTCTAAATCAAACTAACTTCTATTTATACACTTCCTATTTTTGGATTTCAGAATTTGGAGTGGGCCTTTCAATTTTGTGAAGAATTGAATTTAAATGGAATTTTAATTGAATTTGGGCCATGGGTGCTGCTCCCAGGGTAGTGCTCGGTTGATGGAGTGAGCGCAGCACTCCCCCTTTGTTTGCCTTGCCAAATTGGTTGCGTGCCAAGCCTTGCCCGTGTCAGCCTCACTAGTGCTCGGTCAAGTAGGAGAGTGCAGCATCCATGGGCCTTGGCCTTGCCATCTTGGTGCTTACTCCTTGTCCGTGTCAAGCAATGTAGCACTCGGTGATGTATGAGAGCGCAGCATCCCTTTGCTTGCAAGGTGAGGCTCCAGGTTCGAATCCTTGTTGAGCCAAAATTGCCCAATTTCTTGCAAGTGAAGTAGCACTCCTTTGCCTTGAGTGTGGGGAGATCCTTGTTCGAATCCTTGCTGAGCCATTTTGGCTTATTTTTCCTTTGAGTAGCGCTTCTCCTCATGCCTCAAGTACTTGGTTCGAACCTTGTGGCCTCCACTGGCAAACATTTTCCTTGAATTTATTTGAAGTGGAGCCCGATAAAGTTAAGTGAGTTAACCGAGCTCTGTGTTTGTTGCCTTGTTTCCTTGGATTGTTGTAGCGCTCGGTTAAGGGAGAGAGCGCAGCTTCCTTGCCATTTGCTTTCTTGGCCTTGAATAGTGCTCGAATAGAGAGCGCTGAGCTCTTTGAGAGAGCGCTATGGCTTTTCTCCTTTGATGTGCCACGCTTTTGTTTCCTTTGGCTATGCTTCATAGGCCACGCTTTCTTGTTTTTTTTTCTTTTCTTCACCTACAAGTAATCAAAACAACCAATCAAAGTTTCACCAAATTCACAAGGTTTGTAAATCATTCAAAAACCAATTAGTTTTAGCTTAAACCTCATGATTTAGTGTCAAATAAAGGATGGTTGATTGATTCAACAAAACCACGCAAATCCACTCCAAATCACTTACTTATAATGCAATAAAGTGCATAAAACCTAATGAAACAAGTGAAAAATGCTTGAAAAGCTAGCATAAGATGACTTGTCATCACAACACCAAACTTAAACCTTGCTTGTCCCCAAGCAAGCACTAAACATAAGAGAAAATGAAATGTAACAGAGAAGTATGCATGTCCTTATTTAGTAGATAATTGAACTTGGTTCATGGGGTTTTATGCAGATCAATGGTAGCTCATTTATTCTTTGCTGGCAGATAAGAAATGCTTCTTCAAAGGTTCATTAAACTTGCTGCTATACTGCCTTACTTCTGCTTGATCCCTTGCTAGCTTTTCCTTCTTTATTTTGCTTAGAAAGCTTATTACTTAGTAAAGGCTTGGTGGCAAATGTTGCTGTAGCCCTTTTGGCTCAATTTTTGCTCAACATTTCTTCACCACAGACACATGGCTCACAAATTCTTCCTAGGAACATTGATGCCCAGCATCTCTTTGGATCACTAAATGTTTTGTAGCTAGGTTGCTCTTGATAGTAGACTTTTGGTTGGCAATCCCAAATCAGTTGATCTAAGTGGCCAAGTTTCAAAATACTCCTCAGAACCTACTTGTCCAAGCATATCCTAGTACCAAAAACACCACAAGCATATGTCCTAGGGTCCAAGCTATTGGTATCTAGCCTTATTGTTTTGCCAATTTTTGGCTTTTCTCTTTCTTTTCTTTTTGTTTTGATTCATTCCCAAAGGAATTTCATTAATTGACAGATTATAGCAGCAAACTAACTCACACTTTAAAGGATCATATTATTATGCAGCTTTTTGTTTTATCAGCTAACAATTGAATCAAACAAGTACCACCACTAACTTTTATCCTAACTTCTGCAATATTGAACATTCACTTTTCTAAATCAAACATTTCTCTTTTATTTATGTAGAAAGGAACAAAACAAAATTCAAGCTAATGATGGATGACAAACATTATGCAATTCACTTGTAAGAAAACTACCCAAAATATAAAATTGCAAAACATAAAGCATTTGGAGGCATCTCATATCTCAGATATGCATCTTTCTTATTAAATTTTGAAAAGAAAACATGAAAGAAACTCCACCACCTTCTAATTGTCATGTCCCTTACTCTTGCTTGATTCTCCCTTTTTCTAACTTGTCTTGGTGTAATCCTGAGCCTCTTCAACAGGGCACCTTCTCTTCCAGATAGGGTCTATTAGACCTGAAAGTCCAGCTTCCTCTAATCCTTTCTCCATGCGTGCTATATTCTTCTCGGCTCTGGCTTTCTGACGGTCTGCTAGCTCTGGGCATTGCGCAAATGGCTTGATTTGTGGTTCTATTACTGGCATGCTGTGGACCAAGTAGTCCAACTTTATTTGGGTGTCTATATCATACTCTATTCTATCATAATGCCTACCCTCTCCAATGGTATGATATATGTTCTTCCACTGATATAAATTGTGAGTGTACTCCCCATACTTGGCTTGACTCAGGAACAATCTGTCATATGACTCTTGAAAATTTGTTGATTGTTCCCTTTGCCCCTCAAGAACCTTTGTTTGGAATTCTTGTTGTTGAGCCATCATTTGTTGCTGCCAGTTTTCTTGTCGCTCCTCCATTTGGCGCTGCCAGTTCTCTCTTCCCTCTCTATCCTTCATGTACTACTCCTGTTGTTGCAAATATAGCTCTTGCTGCCTTAAATACTGCTCATGTGCTCTCATGTTTTGTTGAGATATTTTCTCAAGAGATCTTTGTAATTGGCTCATGTCTATAGCACCAGGAGCTTGCTCTTCCTCCACTTGTGGTCTTCTTCTTCTTTGGGGTCTTTCTTCTTGATCATCCTCTTTAGTAATGCCTTCCATGCTTCTCTTTGTGATTCCCTTTCCTCCTTTTACTTTCTCTGTGTCCTCGTCTTCAAAGAGTACCCCAGCCCTGTTGCATAGCCTTAGAATGGTGCTTGGATGACCAAGCTTACCCGATTTGTTTGTGCTTTCAGCCATCTCCTGAATACTATCGACTATGAGTTGTGAGAGGTTGATTTCTCCTCCATGTAGGATGTAGTATGTCAAGAGTGCTCGCTTGACTATGACCCCTGAGGTGTTTCCAGTAGGGAGTATAGATCTCCTTACTATCTCATACCACCCCTTGGCCTCAGGAGTGAGATCTATTCTTTTCAAGTGTCTTGGGACTCCCTTTGAATCTCTTTCCCAATCTGTCCCTTCCAAACATATCCCCTATAATATCTCATCAGGGTCATTCTCTCCCTGCAGTCTATCCTCAAAGCTAAGCTCTCCATAGGTTATGGTTCTCAACTGTAAGGCCCTTGTAATTGATGATGGACTAAAATCCACCTCAACACCTCTGACATAACTTTTATAAGGGGGATGTCCTTGCTCTCTTTCATAGCATTGGCATAAAATTCCCTTATCATAACTGCACTAATGTCAGTGAGAGGATAGCATAGAAGCTCCCACCTCCTTTCCTTAGTAATTTACCTCATGATTGGATACTCCCCCTCCCTCAGTCTGAAGCCCATCTCAGGAATGACATGCTTTGATTTCATGAGCCTATGATATCTTGCTTCATGAAACTGAGATTTAAATTTCTTTGTATCATAGGTTGGGGGTTCGGCCACCATTAGTGCTTTTCCTTTTCTTCTACTATAACTTGATGAGGCCATGAGTTTAGAAAGAGGGAAGAAACAAGGGTGAACTTTGGTTGGGGCGAGGTTCGGTTTTGTTATGAAAAGAAGGGAAAATGATGTGTTGTTTGGGGAAGATGGGTGCTGAACGTGTTTTCGGATAAGTGAAAGGTTAAACAAAGGCTTACAAATATGAGGAAAGCTTGTATGAATGTGTAGCTCATGAAGTGTCTCAAACTATTTATAGAAAAGGCATCAAGGTTTTGAACAAAAACACACTTGAAGGGAGCAATTCGGTTAAGAACATGAAGGGTGAGGATTGAACTAAACATTATGGGAAACTCATGAGATGAACGGTTTGCATGCATAGTTGAAGGTTGACAAGGATTCCTTCCCCATTGGATGCATGAGGTTCGGTCTCCAAGGGTGCATACATGCAGATTTTGTTTTCCAAGGGGCACACTTCTCTAAGCACATGTGATCACCCTCCCTTGGCTTGTCATAAATGTGCCTTCCCTCCTCTTTTGTCCTCTTCTCAATCTTCTTTTTCCTATTCAATTAAATCAACAAAATAGTGAGCCTTAGGATTTAAAAGTGGCACGGTGGTGTGATGATAAGCATTTAAACAATTTAACATGTTCTTTATTCATAAATAATCAATTGTGCTCCTTAGATAGTGAACCAAAATTTAGTGAACACCAAACTTGTTTCTTGCTAAGGGATTAATGTAAAATGCAAATAATTCATCACAATTGGTATATTCATCATAAGGAACATTTTATTTTCTATCATAAACTCCTAAAATGAAACAATGTATGATCCTTCTATTTATAAATTTGATTTTATAAACAAAATTGATTTCCCTACAATTCAATGTGTATGCAGACACCAAACTTAATGTTTGGCTATATTCTCCATCTGTTGCTGAATCTGTTGATGCATCATCTTGTTGTGAGCTAAGATGGTATCTACACATTCCAGCTCCAATACTCCCTTTCTTTGAGCTGGTTGGCGTTATCTTTGATGAGCAAAGAAGTATTGATTATTTGCCACAATATCAATGAGGTTTTGAGCCTCCTCTGTTGTCTTCATAAGTTGCAAAGAACCTCCTGCTGAATGATCTAGTGCTTCCTGAGCCTTAAGAGTTAATCCTTCATAGAAATTTTGAAGGATGCCCCATTCATTGAACATTTCAAGGGACATTTTCTAATCAGGGCCTTGTACCTCTCCCATGCCTCATAGAGAGATTCTGCATCCATCCGTGTGAAGGTTTGCACCTCAGTCTTGAGCCTGATGATCCTTTGAGGGGGGTAGAACTTGGCCAAGAATTTATTCACTAGATCCTCCCAGCTAGTGATGCTTCCTTGTGGAAAGGTTTTAAGCCATTGAACAGCTTTGTCCCTTAATGAAAATGGGAACAGCAGTAATTTGTATGTTTCTGGATGCACACTATTGGACTTTACTGTATCACAGATCCTCAAGAAGGTGGATAAATGCTGATTTGGATCTTCTACTGGATTTCCTCCATAGGAGCAGTTATTTTGTACCAATGTGATGAGTTGGGGCTTCAATTCAAAGTTGTTTGCATTGAAATTTGGGGTAAGGATGCTACTCCCACAATGCCTTGGATTAGCAAATGTATATGAAGCTAATACTCTCCTTTGTGGTTGACCATTGTTGTTGGCCACTCCCACTGGTGGATTTGTTGGGTTCTCCTCCATTTTTTTTTGTACTCTTCTTCAGAGGTTTCCAAAGGTGGAGACCTCTTTCCTTGCTTCTGTCATACAACCAAGAAACAAACACAAAACCAAAAACAAAAACAATTCACTCTACTGATAGAGTGAAGTTAGTGTTAGCTTAAGCAAAAATTCAAACAGTTAATGTGCTTAGTAAAAAAAATAAAAAGAAAAAGTGCTTAATCTAGACCACCACCTTACTTAATCATTGTCAATCTAATCAATCCCCGGCAACGGCACCAAAAACTTGATGTGTGAAAAACGATCCAACACAAAACTCACCAGCAAGTGTACCGGGTCGCATCAAGTAGTAATAACTCACATTAGTGAGGTCGATCCCACAGGGATTGAAGGATTGGGCAATTTTAGTTAGGTGGTTGATTTAGTCAAGCAAACAAGTTTTGATTTGAATGATTTGCATTCAACAGAAGCTAAATTGCATGAAATTTAAAGGGAGAGGGAAAATTGGCAGTAAATTAAAAGACAAAAGAAGTAAATGAGCTGAATCTTAAAGTACAAGTAAGGTAAATGACAGAAGCTAAATTGCAAGAAATATAAATAGCTGAAGCTTAGAGTGCAAGAAATGTAAATTGCTTGAATAGTAAAAGGCTTTGGGAGCTGGGATCTCAGAAATTAAACAAGAGAATGTAAATAGCAATCAAGAGAAGTAAAAGATGAATTGAAATACAGCAGATCTCAAACAGAAAAGAAAAATTACTTGAAGAAGTAATACAGAAATTGAATTCAACTTAATTGTAAAATCTAAAAGAGAAGTTGAAGATCTCAGGGGTTGAATGAGACTAGAAAACAAGTCTAGATCTCAATTCCTTCCTTGATCCAACAGAGAATAATTGCAGAAGAAATAGAGATGAAAGTAGTAAAGAAAACATAGATCCAAATCACAATTCCTTGAAATTATGCAGAAAGTAAACAAAGAGAGATCTCAGATCAAGAATGAAATAGAATTCCTTTAATCTCAATCCCAGATCCAAAACAAAGAGTGAAGAGTGTAAAAGTAAGAAGAAAAAGGAAGAGAATTCAATTCTCTATCCCAATTTCGAAACCCCCAAAGCTAAAATCTAAAATGAGCTCTCAAAATGAAATTGAAAAGTAAAAGTGTCAAAAAGGTTAAAGAAAAATAAAAGTCTAAAAAAAAAGGTCCGTTCTAAATCAAACTAACTTCTATTTATACACTTCCTATTTTTGGATTTCAGAATTTGGAGTGGGCCTTTCAATTTTGTGAAGAATTGAATTTAAATGGAATTTTAATTGAATTTGGGCCATGGGTGCTGCTCCCAGGGTAGTGCTCGGTTGATGGAGTGAGCGCAACACTCCCCCTTTGTTTGCCTTGCCAAATTGGTTGCGTGCCAAGCCTTGCCCGTGTCAGCCTCACTAGTGCTCGGTCAAGTAGGAGAGCGCAGCATCCATGGGCCTTGGCCTTGCCATCTTGGTGCTTACTCCTTCTCCGTGTCAAGCAATGTAGCGCTCGGTGATGTATGAGAGCGCAACATCCCTTTGCTTGCAAGGTGAGGCTCCAGGTTCGAATCCTTGTTGAGCCAAAATTGCCCAATTTCTTGCAAGTGAAGTAGCGCTCCTTTGCCTTGAGTGTGGGGAGATCCTTGTTCGAATCCTTGCTGAGCCATTTTGGCTTATTTTTCCTTTGAGTAGTGCTTCTCCTCATGCCTCAAGTACTTGGTTCGAACCTTGTGGCCTCTACTGGCAAACATTTTTCTTGAATTTATTTGAAGTGGAGCCCGATAAAGTTAAGTGAGTTAACCGAGCTCTATGTTTGTTGCCTTGTTTCCTTGGATTGTTGTAGCGCTCGGTTAAGGGAGAGAGTGCAGCTTCCTTGCCATTTGCTTTCTTGGCCTTGAGTAGCGCTCGAATAGAGAGCGCTGAGCTCTTTGAGAGAGCGCTATGGCTTTTCTCCTTTGATGTGCCACACTTTTGTTTCCTTTGGCTACGCTTCATAGGCCACGCTTTCTTGTTTTTTTTTTTTCTTCACCTACAAGTAATCAAAACAACCAATCAAAGTATCACCAAATTCACAAGGTTTGTAAATCATTCAAAAACTAATTAATTTTAGCTTAAACCTCATGATTTAGTGTCAAATAAAGGATGGTTGATTGATTCAACAAAACCACGCAAATCCACTCTAAATCACTTACTTATAATGCAAGAAAGTGCATAAAACCTAATGAAACAAGTGAAAAATGCTTGAAAAGCTAGCATAAGATGACTTGTCATCAATGAACACCAAGAACACTTTGAAGGTCAAGATGAACCCCAAGAACTTATTTTTGAAAAATTTTTAAGAAAAGAAAGACATGCAAGACACCAAACTTAAAAATTTTTAAACTTTAGACAATAATAATTCAAAAATGCATATGAAAAACAAGAAAAGACAAAAAACAAGAAAAACACAAGATCAAACAAAGATAGTCATTAAGAACAACTTGAAGATCATGAAGAACACATGCATGAATTTTTTGAAAATTTAAAGAAAGATTAAAAAGATGCAATTGACACCAAACTTAAAATTTGACACAAGACTCAAACATGAAATTTTTGGTTTTCATGATTTTATAAATTTTTTTTTTGAATTTTTCGAAAATTAATCAGGAAAAGAAAATAAAGGAATTCAAAATTTTTAAAAAGAATTCCAGGAATCATGCAATGTTAGTCTAAAGCTTCGATCCAAAAATTTAGACATGGCTTAATAGCCAGCCAAGCTTTATGTGAAAGCTTCGGTCCAAAAGATTAGACATGGCCAATGGCCAGCCAAGCTTCTGCAGAGCATTACATACGACAGCCAAATTGATAGGAATAAAAAAGCTCCTGCAATGATAAGTGGAAGCCTCGGTCCAAAAGAATTTAGACATGGCCTTACAGCCAGCCAGGCTTCAACAGATCATGATGAAACTCTAGAATTCATTCTTAAGAATTCTGAAGAACAAAATAAAATGTTTGTATATTTTTGAATTTTTCGAAAATAAAAGGCTTAAAATTAAAATAAAATTACCTAATCTGAGCAACAAGATGAACCGTCAATTGTCCAAACTCGAACAATCCCGGCAACAGCGCCAAAAACTTGGTATGCGAGAACGTGATTCACACTTTTCATAACTCCGCGTAACTGACCAGCAAGTGCACTGGGTCGTTCAAGTAATAAACTTTACGTGAGTAAGGGTCGATCCCACGGAGATTGTCGGCTTGAAGCAAGCTATGGTCATCCTTGTAAATCTCAGTCAGGCGGATTCAATTGGTTATGAGGTTTTGATAATTAAAATATAAATAAAACAGAAAATAAGATAGAGATACTTATGTAATTCATTGGTGGGAATTTCAGATAAGCGTCTGGAGATGCTTTGTTGCTTCTGAACTTCTGCTTTCCTACTGATGTGGCAAGACCATTGTAAGTTGGATTTGGAGGTGATTGTTCAACACATTTTCACAATGGTCAAAGCGGATCCAACAACCTATGCATCCATGACGTAGCGGAAATTGGCGAGTCAAGAATTGTTATAAGATATGCGTTGCAAGTATAGTTCTTAACCAACCAGAAATCCGCTTATCAATTTAGAAGGGTGTCACAAAAATTAAAATTAAAATACTGGGAGTATGAATCCCAGGTCGTCTCCCAACAAGTTGCAGAAAGGTGTGCTATTTTATTAATCAGATGGTTTCAAAATGCTTTGAATTGAATAACAGGAAATTAAATTAGAGAATTTATGTAATTTAAATAAAAGCCTTGACTGGGAGTAGATTAGCTGGAAGCCCTATTCTTGTTGGAGTACTCTCAAGATTAATTGACAATTGAAGGTTGTCCTGTTTAGTTATCCCTTACTAGGTAAGGAAAAGTCAAATAAGTTGGAATGCTACTTCTATTCACAAGTTCCAACCCACTCAATTAAAAGGGATTGGTGTCAGTGACTAGAGGGCAATCCAACAATAAACCCAATTACAATTTTTCTTTTTGAGCATTCCAACTCAAGGGTTCCTTTCAATCAACTCCCCATCAAGTTAGGGAACTACTCGCTCATTGTGAATGTAGAATTCATAACATAGGAAAGGGAATTAAAAAAAGACATGATAAATAAAAATCAAAGAAATCAATTAAAAATAAAAGTAATTCTTGTATTAATAAATCCTAAAAATAATTCAATAGTAAAATTGAGTAAATTAAAGGACATGGAAGAGTAAGAGCCAAGTAAAGAAAACGAACTAGAATGACGAAGTCTTGATGAGGTGATAACTCTTCTCAATATCCCAATGCAAAAAGTAATAGAAATAAAATCCTAAGAACTATGAATGTGTACAGAGAAAATCTAGAGGAGGAGTAAAACTAGATCTAAAAACTAAAAATTGTGTAGAATGAATGTTGTCCTCGGTCTCTGCATGTTCTCTGGCTCTAGTCTGCTTTTCTGGGCCGAAAATTGGGTCAAAACAGGGTCCAAAATCGCCCCCAGCGAATTCTGCAGATTATGCAGATCCCGCACATCACGCGATCGCGTCATTCATGCGGCCGCGTCACTGCGATTTCCTCTCTCTCGCGCGGTCGCGTGAGCCATGCGGCCGCATCACTTCTCGCAGGTCATCTCCTCAATTTCTTGTGTTCCTTCCATTTTTGCAAGCTTCCTTTTCAATCTCCAACTCATTCATGCCCTATAAAGCCTGAAACACTTAACACACAGATCACAGCATCGAATGGAATAAAGGAGAATTAAAATACATAATTAAAAGTCTCTAGGAAGCAAGTTTTCAATAATGTAATAATTTTAGGAAGGAAATATAAATGCATGCTAATCATATGAATAAGTGGGTAAAGATCATGATAAAACCACACAATTAAACACATTATAAACCATAAAATAGTGGTTTATCAATCCACTCATAGGATCACCGTCGATCCTGAGTCCTAGCTCATATGCCACGTCCTGCAAGGTGATAATTATCTCCCCGCATGGTAGATGAAATGTGTGTGACTTAGACCTCCATCTCTCTATCAATGCCGAGGCAAGTGGCCAGTCGTGTTCGAACTCAACCATATAGGCCACATACTCAAACCCGGCTTGTCTGAGATATGGCCTAATCTGCTCCGACAGTCGTGCCATCAAATTTTTGCCTGGTGCGCAAGATATGAGGCGCCTACCAAATAGAAAAATAAATTAAAAAAATCACCGTGAACACAAAATAACAAGTTCATTGTTTATTAATTACAACAAAATAAACAACAATGATAAAAGCGTACCACTCGATCAAGTCTGCCAACAATGTGCTTGACCTAATCTGATCTGTAAAGCGTCTCCTCGTAGCTCAATGACTGCTACTCCATCTAACCACACTCTAGTAAAATAAAATAACATATAATGAACTCAGTTTCTTTCACATTAACTAAATTCTTAAAATACGTATTTAAAACTACTAATTGTCTACCTTACTTGTTAATCAGTTTATAAACTTACTAAATAAAATTTAACCCAACTACATGACACCGTCAACTAACACCCTAAACAATCCTAATCAATAACTAACTGAACTCCAAATTTTACTAATCATGTTTCTTTCTAATATAACTTAATCTAACTAATTATTCTACTAATTACCTTGTAATTCATAACTTAAACTAATTATTCTAACTAAACTAACTAAAAATTGACTAACAACTTATACTAATTTTATAAATAATAAACAACAACTGTACTTGAAAACAATAACATAAAAAATCTAACTAACATATTATATACCCTAACTAACATGTAAACAGTAAATAGTAACTTTAACTAATATGCAACCACTAACTAGTAACTTTAACTAACACGTAAACAGTAAATCTAACCAATCTAAGAAAAGTAACTCTAACTAACATATTATTTACTAACTTAAAAATAAGGATGTTCTAGATAACAAACTTCACGAACGTCGAAAGACAGAACAGAGGAACAAAATAAATTTGGAGGAGAGATTGGGAAAGAAAATAACAAATGGGAATGACCCCACTAGATTTATATAGTGTGCCGAACTCAACTTAGAGTTCTCCGAGGGTACAACAAACTTGCTTTAAATACAAAAATAAAAGCGTATTCTGAAAAATAAAATTCAAAAATCTTATTTGGGAAATGAATTAATTTTTTTATTTTATTTAAAAAAATCCTGAATAATTTAAATGTGAAACATGAAAATATTTTATTATTTTAGTATTTTATATAGCTATGACAGTAGTATTAAAGATTTGTATAAAAAATATTTTTTTAATTATCAAAAGATAAAATATCATTTATGTTTTGTAAAAAAATATTATTTTAATTATAAAAAAAATTAAATATCATTAATATTTTGTAAAAGTCCACCCAACAACATAAAACATAGTTTAGGCTATTTTTAAAGAATTCACTACTCACAATTCAATGTATAAAAAGAATTCGATAGTATAAACCAGTAAATTTTTTAATATTATTTTCGTCCGATAAATTAATTTTTTTGTTATTTTTAATCAAATTATTAATATACGTATTAGGCAATTAAATTTTTGTCAAATTTTATTATAAAATAACTAAATCTAAAAATTTTATTAAAAAATTAATATATCTAACAAAAATAATTTTTGAATAAAAATTTATAGAAAAAAATTGAAATCTTTTGAAAATCAAAATTAAGTATTTATTTGTGAATATATTATCATTATAAGTAAAAAATATTTTTTACCTCTATGGTTTACAATTTTTTTAAAAATATCTCTAATATTTAATTTTATTCAATTTTGTTCCTAATATTTTCAATTTTTTAATTTTATCCTTAATGTTTTCAATTTGTTTCAGAAACATCTCTAAATATTTTTAATTTTATCCCTAATATTTTAGACAGAGTTAACATTTAGAAATAATTTTAATACAAATTAAAAATATTAGAAACAAAATTGAATACAATTAAACTTGAGAAATATTTTCGAAAAAATACATCATAATTAAATATTAGAGATAAAAAAACATATTTTACCCATTTATTATAAATAAGTGAATATATCTTAAATAAACTTATAGAATTTAGTTTTTATTATAAATAAATAAACAATGTAGATTTAAATTATTAAACATGTAAAAATATTTCCCATGTGAAATCAGATGAGTGATTAAACATTTAACACGGTATTTGTAAATCCTTATTTCTTTTCAAGTATTGTAGGTAAAGTTTTACCTCAAATCCACAAGTATACAACAATGTTGTACATCATGCGCCATTATATATTCCGTTCTTTAAAAATCAACCATTTCTTTTCATTTTTCGATTTATTATAAAATTAACGTATTTAAGTAAAGACATGTCTAAATATATAAATATTTGAAAAAGTCTATAGCCAACAATTTTTGTGTTTTTTGGCCAGCACTTAACCATCAAAACAAAATTGAATAATTTTTTATCATTAAATGTAATCTCACACCATTAAAAATATTATTAATGGCAAAATTGAAAACTAATGGACCACGTATTCAAACCTAGTGGGTCCATCAGTCCATGGTACCCAGCCAGAATCGTTTAAGCTTCTGAATCGAAATGGTGCAATGTGAAACCTACCTTTCTGTCAATGACTCTTAAAGTATTAAAGTTAGATAACTAATTAAGACTCCGCTCCCTGATTGAAAATTAAAAATTCTGCTTGCTTTCCTTTTTCCCTTTCTTCACTCTCAATGGAAAAAGATTATTCAAAAATAATTAAATAAATAAATAACACTAACAAAATCTTAGACAAAGTCGGTAATCAAATGACTAACAAAGTCATGCTTTTTCACCATTGACTATGGCAACATGTTTCAACTTTCATCAACCAAAACAACCCAAACAACAATACCAATACCAAAACCAAGATCAATGTTCGAGCCTTTAGCACAAAACTCAAATGGGTTAGTTTAGTTTCAGAAAACTCTCACATAACAAGTCCAAGCTCATAAAATGAACTCCTTTCATTTCCTCCTGCTACTTTCATTTTTTCAATTTCTTGCACTTCTTATTAGTCCAAAATTAGTTCATGGAAATGCAGAGCTAAGAGCTCTCATGGACCTGAAATCCTCTCTAGACCCAGAAGGCAAGGTTCTTGGTTCATGGAGAAGTGATGGTGATCCATGCACTGATTCCTTCTTAGGTGTTGCTTGCAACCAGCACCGAAAAGTGGCCAACATATCGTTGGCCGGAAGGGGTCTTTCTGGCATGGTTTCTCCTTCGGTGGCTGAACTTAAGTGCTTGTCTGGTTTATATCTTCATTACAACATCATTTTCGGCGAGATACCAATAGAGATTTCGAATCTCACTGAATTGGTTGATCTCTATCTCAATGTAAATAACCTATCTGGTAGCATTCCAAAGGAGATTGGAAAAATGACTAGCCTACAAGGTTTGTTTTATAGAAAATTGGAAATATTCCCCCTATTTAGCCTACTTAACTGCCTTGGTTCTCTCATTTACATGCTTACCACATGCTAAATTCTCTCTAAAGAAATACTTGTGTATTTTATTACTAAAAATAGTAAATTGCATAGTGAAACATAATGCATATTTCATATTGTTTGATCAAGTTTTCTCTGTATTGGATAAGATTTTTCTGGTTTTTTTTAATGTTCATGTTCTTCATGACTGAAAGTAACTGTAGAAAAAGTGGGGTAGAAGCTTTTTAATTAGTTTGAATCCATGGATTGTTGCATTTTAGCTGAAGACATTCATTGGAAATGAGATATTTTGATGATTGCTAGTAGAAATGGTAAGGCTATAGAGTAGTCATGTATATGAATTGAATTGTTGAATCATCTGCCAATCACTCTGTCAATTAAGTGTGTTGGACAATGTGATGGACTATATGGAGTTATTCCAATGTAGGTTGTGGACAATTTTCTCCACTTGAACCTTAACTTCTACATGAAAATGCCACAGTTTCAATTGGAGGGTAAAACTAATAACTAGAACTTTAAGGGTAAATTACAGTGACTTCTCCTATAAACATTTCTTAATTTGACAGTTGTCATACTTCCACTAATCTCTCCAGGGACAGTGTCGTATTTTACAGTAAAAGAGTAATGAGTGTGATATTACCTAAACTTTAGGAGAGGTTAGTGTATATTATTCAAATAAAAGAGTGTTTGTGTAGCATAGCTTGATTCTAGGGGAAGGTTAGTACTCTAATTTACCCAAATTGTAAATGTATTACTACATTTACATGGGTGAAAATATTGGTATGAACAAAATCTTATGTTTCATGTATTTGTTTTTTATATTATGTTTACTTGTGTTAGATTAGAAAAGAATAAACTCAGAGTATCTTCATGGAAAAAAGGTAACTGATCCCAATGTATTTAAAATGAATTCTTAATTAAACTACCTTATATAGATTTTGAAGGGGTTTTGATTTTATTTCTGTACGTTAATCCATGTTCCCTTGCTCTTCATACTTCTAGTGCTTCAGTTAGGCTTTAACCAGCTAGTTGGGAGCATACCGAAGGAGATCGGTTCATTGAAGCAGCTTAATGTTCTGGCTTTGCAACATAACAGATTAACTGGTATGATTCCTCCAAGCTTGGGGAACCTAGAAATGCTAAGGAGGCTAAATTTGAGCTTCAACAACCTCAATGGTGTAATTCCTGCAACATTAGCTGATATTGCACACTTGGAAGTTCTAGATGTTCAAAACAATTCTCTATCAGGAGTTGTCCCTTCTGGTATGCCTCTATCATCGTTTTTTTCTTCTTTTTTTCCCCACCCCTTGTAGCAAAATTCGACTGATTTAATAACTTCTAACTTTTCCCTATTCCAAAATTTGCCTTCATTTTGATCTTTTTACTTTCGAATGTAAACTGATTCATGTTTTTTACATTGAAAATGAAGCATTGAGGAAACTTGATAAAGGATTTCAATATGCAAACAATCAAGGTCTGTGCGCCATGGGGTTTCGGTTTCCGACCTTGAGAGCTTGCAACAAAGATAGTATATATGATAGCCAGATTAGTGTCCCAAATATACCAATAAACAGTTCTTATCCAAAAGCTTTCCCTGACTCTGCCACTATCAAGTTTCATTGTAACCAGACTCAATGCTCAAAATCAAGAAGATTTCCTCAAGCTGTCATTGCAGCAAGTGTTATAACCGCCACAATCACACTAATAGGTTCTGGGTTTGTCACATTTGTCAGATATCGCCGGAGAAAGCAGAGGATCCTGCATACGTCGGATTCTTCTGTAAGCCAACTTAGCCCTGTCCAACCTATGGTCTACACAAGAAGTCCATCTCCACTTGTTAATCTTGAGTATTACAACAATGGATTGGATCCACTTGCTGATGGTAAAAATTGCAGTGGATTATCCCATGAATATCTAAACAAGTTTAGGTTCAATGTGGACGAGATTGAATCAGCAACACAATATCTTTCAGAGGCCAATTTATTGGGTAAGAGCAAATTCTCTGCCGTCTACAAAGGAGTTCTCAGAGATGGTTCTCCTGTGGCCATCAGAAGTATTAATGTGACATGCTGCATACCTGAGGAAGTTGAATTCTTGAAGGGATTGAGCCTGCTAACCTCACTGAGACATGAAAACATTGTAAAGATGAGAGGTTTTTGTTGCTCAAGTAGTAGAGGTGAATGTTACCTTGTCTACGATTTTGTAACCGGTGGCATTCTCTCTATATATCTTGATATGGAAGATGGAAGTGAAAATGTACTTGAGTGGTCTAAGAGGGTTTCCATCATCAAGGGCATTGCAAAAGGTTAGTTCTTTTTGACACCCAATATTTTCTAAGAAACTCATTGTAGATCAGAAAATTTGCCTCTTTCTTACAACAAGGTATTTTTCAACTATTTAGTAGTTAGCGTCGGTTACATGAATTAAGACGATTGTTATGAACCTATAATAAAGATTAAGCTATAATTATTATGCAGAATGAACATAAGTATCTATCTGGTTGATATTGAGTATTTGCTAATCCTTTTTAACCAGGTCTTGGATATCTGCACAGCAATGAAGCAAGCAAACCTACAATAGTTCACCAAAATATTTCAGTTGAAAAAGTTCTTCTTGACAATCAGTTTAACCCATTGATCATGGATGCCGGGCTCCCCAAGCTTCTAGCAGATGACATTGTTTTCTCGGCACTGAAAGTTAGTGCTGCCATGGGATACCTAGCTCCTGAATACATTACCACTGGACGCTTCACCGAGAAGAGCGACGTTTATGCATTCGGTGTCATTGTTCTCCAAGTTCTGTCTGGGAAGACAACAGTAGGGTGTTCAATTAGAATGGCAGTTGAGTCTTTCAGATTTGATGATTTTGTGGACACAAATTTAAAGGGAAAATATTCGAAAGCAGAAGCAGCAATTCTTTCAAAGATTGCAGTGATGTGCACTCATGAGCTTTCTGAGCAAAGGCCAAACATGGTGGAGGTGATTCGGGAACTAAGCATGTATTCTTCTTATTCTTCATGATCTACAACTTTCAGTGGGTATCCTAAGTTCTTAACACATTTGATTCATCCATGACCATGGTTTTCTTTAGCATATTCACTGAATTATCCATTGCTAAATTGTTGTGAACTTCAACGGAATCATGCTACTTCATTTCTGCACACAACTGAAATTGTTGAAGGATGTTGCTTTATTGAAAATCAAATAGCTTCCAGATAATGAAATAAATTGTTAATAATCTCGTTGTAAGCAATTTAACTGTTTCCAAAATAAGAGCACGAATATACCAAGGTCAGATAGAGGCAAGAATCTGCACTATAAGCATACAAAGTAATAGTGGTATAAGCCACAAGTTCTTTGTTGACAATTTTCATCAAACACCTTATATGCATTATCCATTCTCCCATATTTTGTATGATAGAAGAGTCCTACAGAAAAAGTAACCGCTAATTATAATTAAGATTAAAATTAGAACAATCTAAATGGACGGATATCTGCAAATACCATTTAGAATCTCATCATAGGAACCATTTCTAATATGCTATCAACAATTACAAAGGAAAAGTTTCCTGTTGATAACCAAATAAAGAGATGTTAATTAATTTGTTGATACTGATTTGACTTAATTTTCAATTAAATCCATGTAATAAATTTGGTTTTACCACATTCTTATAGTAAATCATATCTAAATAATTGAAACAAAAATGCACAAAAAAGCTGAAGATGACAATTTGCAACAACTAACAAGGTCGTGTGTACTACGATGGTACTGTCATGGTTAGACTTTTAATGATCCTCGAATTTTTCATTGAAATTTATAATCCTATATTATTCTTTTTTTTTAATTCTAATTTATGCTTTTTAATTTTAGTGTTGTGCTTCCAGTGATATTTTTCAACAATATTGAAACTTGGTATGTTTTTGTTTCAATGGTTACATAAAATTATAATTTGGGCTTGAACGTGAGGTTCAAGCTCCTTTAGGAGTTGTGTGTGATGTCTTTTTTGGCAGAGATGAAGCCATCCGAGTTCCTCCTGTAAGAGACTATAATACTTAAGTTAGTAAGGGTTTAAGTAAATTTTTAGTAGATTGGATTCGAAGTATACCTGAGGGTGTCAAGGTATTTTATAGGTATAGATGTAGAGTCAATAACTACCTTTTAGAGTAGCTCCACCTTTGATGGTGGATAACCATTCCTTTTTGTTAGGGAGGTTGTTGAGATCTCCCTTCTAGATGAATAAGAGAGGTTGTATGAGTTGGTTACTGATTCGGGTTGGTAGGGTTGGCGATGGCGTCGTCGAGCCCGACCTCCGTAAGTTCGGGTAGGTGTCAGTAAAGCCCGTATATGTTGATTGGGCTTTACTTACTTTGGGCCTGGTTGTGCATTGGGCTAGGGTATGAACAGTGCCCCTGCTTGAGACCGAACTTCATTAGATCAGACTTAAGCATATACAGGTTGGGCTGGATTTATTATGGTGTCGTTTTACCACGTCGCACTACAAAAAAGGCGCTAATTTGTGGGAATTTTTTTTTGTTTTGCGGGGGGTTTTTAACCCCCAAGTTGCGTAACGTCGGTTTAGTAAAATGACGCAGTTAGGTGTCCTGCAATAAGTTACGGGAGTTTTTTTAGAACCGACGCTATTTTGAACTCAAAATTGCGGTGGTTTTTTGCCCTCCGCTGTTTGCGGGAGTTTCAACTAAATTGCATCAGTTTCTAAAGACCTCCGACGGTTCTATGTTGTAGCAGTTTTGATTCAGGTTGTGGGAGTTTTAAACCTCCGCAAATATCTTATACTTAAAACAACTTTTTCTTATTTTATAATATAACGCTAAAATAAGATATACTATGATATATATAGTTTTTCTTATTTTATAAAATATTAATTAGAATGAAAAATTTAATAAAAGTAAAATTCTTTAAAGTATAAATCTAAAATATAACCCATTAAAATAAATAATAACTTTTTTATATTATAATAAAATGCATAATATCTGAATCCTCACTATCTTTATATGTTTAATCCTAAAAATTAAACAAGCTAAAATAATATAAACTCATAACTACCACTAATGAGTTCACTACTTGAATAAATTTGTTTAGTAAAAAATTGCAACATAATACCCTAACAAATGTGCAATAATAAACAACTAATCAATCTTTAAAGTAATACTAAATAATGTCTTCACGATTTTCATTGCTTCTGTCTAATGATGTTCTTCCTGTTATCGGTGTAATAGTTTCGTTGTCAACATCATTAGTCTAAAATAAATTAAAAACAGAAATATCAACATAAAAATTGCCACATCTATGACACTATAACGACAATTCAAATAAAAAACAATTTAAGAAGGCATTAACCTTTCCTTGCGTCAAAAACTTGAACAACAAATTAGTAAGAGTAGGGATGTAAGGTTAGAATATACGAGACTAATACTATGCTAGAACATTAGCATAATATAACAGTTATCATTTATCATAATTTTCAAAATTATTAGTGCAACATAAAATCGACAAGAAAATGCAATTTACCTAAGCTCCATAGTCAAATATACTAATAAGTTCAACAGGAATTCTTCCTTCTTTAGCAAGAAAATAAGCCTTGAATGCAGTCAATGTTTTATCAAATTTAGACTCCAAATGTTTAAAATCAGCTTTGGAGTAATTGGTAGTAGATGACATTGAAATTGAAGAATTAGCTAACTGGCTAGGATGATTGGCATTTCTGAAAGTATTAGTAGGTGTTGCTCCCATTCCCATGCATCGCACCCTACGAGAATGCTCCTCCCCAAACACTTTGTCAATAGCATCATTTGTAGATGGTCCATATTCATCTTTCTCATTTTGAGCCATAAATACTTCAATTTGTTCCTGCAGTTGAGACTTAAACAACAAAAATTTAACAAAATATTTTTACTAAAATAGACCAAAAAGTTCAACTTACCGCTATATCCCTTGCTTCATCAGTCATAAACGATCCATCTTTCTTCTTATGAGTTTCTATGTACATTTCTCCACGGCTAATTTTTTGTCCAGTCTCTAAAAACTACGCAAAAGAATATAAAAAAAATGTTAAAGAGCATATGATAATTTAGTAACAACAAAAAATGAGTGATGGTTCATACTATTTCATGTCTTTTCCTTGAGATGGATTTTGAACCACCAATATGGGGAATTTTTTGCTTATTGCGAACTTCCTTGTTTCTCTTACACATCTCCTATAAAAAAAATGATTAGAAAAATGATTACGTATTAATATTATATCCTCAAAAATTTAGCATGTTACCATTGTAGAAGGTAGAAACTGATACTGAACAAAGGATGCCCATTGATCTCTGTCGATGCCAACTGGGACATTATCAATGATTGCTTGTCTACTCATGCATGGATCATAGAACTCATCCCATAACTTTATTCTATGTTGTGACCACTTTTTTGCAAGGCTCAATTTGCAATATCGCTTTGCAATGCCCTCAGAAATTTTGAAATAAAATTTTGGCTATAAAAAAGAATCATATATAAATAATAGAATATCATTAACAATAGATAATATTAATAAGAATTTGATAAAAGTAAATATTTTCAAATACATACCTTCAGCAAGTTACTAAAACACTCTTCAAATCTAGATCGAGGTATACTTGAAGGTCCTGACCACTTTGAGAAATTGATTAGAAATAACTTACAATCAACTGCCAATGTTCCTAGATATCGAGCAAGCAAACCTTGGGCTTCTCCAATAGTTTGTTGATCTTCAAAGTTTACAACAACTTGGTCATTTCTAGATAAGTTATCCATTTCTTTAACTTTTAGCCTTCTAGTCTTAATAGTTCCATCTGTACCTTTATTTAAAAAATTAAGAATTAAATTAAAAATTTAAAAACAAAATATTTGCATATAAAATCAATTATGTGTAAGTACATAATTACTTTTAAAAATTAAATTTTAAACATTTTTATTTAAAAGCTTTTAATATAACTGGCTGATATATAACAAAAAAAAAGGAAAAAGATAATAAGAACGGTAATCAGATAAGGCTTTGTTAACAAATTGTTAGTGAACACAAGCAAAGAAATGGTCTTATGTATGTTCTTTGTTCTGGTACATCATAGTTGATATTGACAAGTGAGCAATTTTAATTAACTTATATATGAAACACCACCATATGTATATATTCATCAGGATCCATGTATAATTTGTCAAAGACCCTAAGCTAATAAATGTTTTAGATTTGAATTTTGAAAATAACAAACTTGGAGAACCGATATATATTATGTTCTAGATAAAAAATGTGTTCCAATCTATATAGATAGTGTGGACCCAAAAAAATAAAAGATTAAGCAGGGGAATACGTCCTTGTATTAGTTTGGTCACACTTACTAATGGCTAAATTGGATTGAGATATCAATTAATTAAGAATGCAATTTGGCCACCTTAATTATTGGATATGATCTTATATTATTCAAATTATAAAGTAACTAACAAATAAGTTAATTAATTAAACATCTAAAAGAGAGAGAAAGAGAGCAATTTGCAAAAAGAGACCATACCATCACTCATTATTTTTCTACCGAGTTTTTGTTATTACTAGAGAGATGATACATAAATAACAATTTTGACCAAAACAAAAAGAAAAAGAAAAGGGAAAAGATTATGATGATTTGATGATAAATAATGTGATTTCACAAAACCTAGAACCATGCATATACATATAAGTTTGTCGTATAGTAATATTATAGGAGTAGTACTAGTTCATATTTTCATTTTATTCCTCGGGAATTGGGTGAAAGTCTTAAGATTTTTATTAAAATTATTTTGGGCTAGATTTTCGTACAATTGAAATTTTTATCATATGCCTCAAAATAAATAAACTTTAGGATTATTCAACCATAGCAACATAGAAAGATACATGGTCAGGATTAACCTATACAAATTGGCATAGTGTATATTCAATTATCAATGCATCATTTTTTTACTTTCATACAAGAGATTGCACAAAAAAATATAACATATAAAGATTGAAATATAAAAATTTGCATTTATTTAGAACACACTTATTTAGCAACTCAGCATGAGAAAACAAATTTATTGTGCACCGTACCTATTATCTCCACTGTCCAATATTCAGAAGATTGACGTCCACTAAAGCGCCTAGTATGTTCTTGGGATCCTTAGTTTGGCAGTGAATGATCCGTAGTACTATCCGAATTGCTTTGCATTGTTGAATCATGATTAGGTGGTGAAATATCCGTTGGTGAATTGTGTACTACCTCATCATTAGACTAATCAAAACCATTTTCAGGTTGAGGAGCTGATCTCAGGAATTAGTAAAGCGTTTACACTTCAGCATTGCTGTAGATGAATTTAACAACAAAAAGTTAGAGAAATTAACTCAAAAAGCATGTTATATTTCACACAAAATTAGTCCAAAGATAAAATTTATGAACAAGTCAAAAGATTAGCCATAAACTTAAAATTAACCAATATATAAATAAGCTTATACCTTAGATTTCTCATAATGAGTCAACTACATCATCGATCAAGTGGTTTGTTTCCAATTGCATGTATTCATCACTATTGCCAAAAAATTGATCAATAGCTTGCTCTTGATGTGGCTTGTCCTCATCTGCAGCTTTTTCAATTTCATCACCCATTTCATACAAATCTCTTGGTTTTAAATGAACAACAATACTCCAACCTTTGTTAACGACATCATCTACATAGTAGACCATTGATGCTTGTGATACTAGAATATAAGGCTCATCTTCTTCATGTTCACCAGTATGAATTGGTCTATCAAAGTTAACACAATGAAAATGCCATTGATCTCTTCTATATCCTCTATGTCGAGTAGAATCAGCCCATTTACATTTGAGGAGAACAACAGTGAATCACCCATAATAGCTAACCTCAATTATATCCTCCAACTTGCCATAATAGGGTACATCACCTTGTCTTAAATTTCTGTCAACTCGACTTGCAACACATGGTGTGCTAGAGGTTAAATATACTCCACTATTCTGTGTCTTCAAACCTTCTTCACGGGCAACAGTTCGAAAGGTGCAGCAATTAATTTTATAAGCACTATATCTCATTGCATTTGATAAGGGGTGTCGTGCTAAAAATTTTATGTCAGTAGACAGCTGTTCTATGGTATCCGGGTTTATTATCTAAAATTGGGATAAGTTATGAAGTTTAAAACATTTATATTTTAACACCCTTCCTATTTCTTAAACTCTAACAATTAAGTAACTTACTCATTTTTCAAACCACGAAACAAAATCCTTAAATACTCTCTTCTCTATATCTGTGGGGTTCGGTCTCCTTCCCTTTGAGCTTCTTGTTATGTATTCTCTAAATTCACTGCATGAATAATTAAATTGGATTTAGAGTATGTCACCAATGAATATATATTACGAATATATTACTGCAAATAACCTCTATCTTTACTCACTTCACATAATCCTTGACGGCTTGATAATTTAGTAACACATATCTATGGGCTTGTAGTTTTTGCTTTTCACTCAACAAAAAAATTGTACTAGAACTCCCTACTTCACTCATCGTCGGAAAGAGACAAGATTCTGAGCATCCTTTGTCAAGTGGGTCATCACATACACGTTTAGGTCTATTGAACCTTGTCTCTATATCCTCAAAATAGCGAGAACAAAAGGTGAGACATTCCTCAGCTAAATATCCTTCGACTATAGACGCTTCTGCTTGTGCTCTATTCCATACATGGGATTTTAGATGTCCTAACTCCCTAAAATAATATAACAAAATCGAGTAAATATGACATGACAAGAGATGTAACTCTAATGATCTTTAGTTCATCGTATAAAATATTTTACCTCTCAATTGGATACATGTATCGATAATGCATTGGACCTCCGAGCTTTGCTTCCTCTACTAGATGGACTATCAAGTGAATCATGACGGTAAAGAATGATGGAGGAAATAACATCTCCAATTGGCAAAGGACAACCACTATGCGTTGTTGGAGCTTGTCAAGTTCAGAAGTACTTAAGCTTTTCCCACAAAGGATCTTAAAGAATGAGCCAAACTCAATTAATACCGCAGTAACATGATCTGGCAGCAAATGACGAATTGCTATTGGTAATAATTCTTCCAAAAGAATATGGTAGTCATGACTTTTCAATCCAAAATTTTTTTTCTGTCCTTCATCCACACATCTCGAAACATTACTTGAGTATCCATCTGGCAACACAACATTCTTCAACGCCGAAAGAAATAGCTTCTTGGTGTCATGTGTTAGTGAAAATAAAGATAAATGATATGATCCATTGTCACTTGGCCAGAGATCACGCCTTATTCCCATTTCTTTCAAATCTTTCCATGCCTTGAGATTGTTCTTTGAGTTTGCTTTGTCATTAAGCAAAGTGTACAAAATGTTATCATAGACATTCTTCTCAATATGCATAAAGTCCAGATTATGACGCAAAAAATTGGTTTTCTAGTACGGAAGATCAAAGAAAATGCTTCGCTTGTTCCACTGCTTAAATTCTCGTCGAGGTCTTTTCCCACCTCTACGAGATTCTTCTCATTGCTGATCTTGTGTTTCAACCTCCTGTTGTTGTTCGAGAATGTCAAATGTAACACCCTAATTAGCCTAAGCTTTACCTCACATCGTAAAGCAAAGGTTAACCAAAGTTTACGACAGTTCTAAGCTCATACATATAATATATAAAAGAAAATAATATAATCTAGAAGCCCGATGAAGGATATAACTCAAAAACAGGATTTAAAAAGCACAAAATGTACTATCGAAGCTTCTAACTTAAAGCACAAGATACAGATAAGATATGTCAAAATATAATAGCATAATATGACAGGAATCTAGCCACGACTCGCGGAGTTTAAGCCGGCTAGCCATATACAGACCATACATGAAACCAGATAGTAAAAACAGCTTATACAAGTTTTGTTCTCTCAATATATGCCTCTAGGCTAAAGCAAAATACAAAAGTGAGAGAAGTATAAACAAATTAAATCAAAAAGACTAAAAAAGGTATCCGGATCCTCCGCTTCTGTCACCATCCCAAGCAACTCACTGAGGTGGGTTGTGACCTGCATTTGAAAAATACAACAGAAATGTGGTATGATAACCGGAGGTTCTCAATATGGTAACAGTGCTCAGTGATGTAGGATATAAGACCCTGGGATGCCAAAGGCAATCCTAGACTTCATATCCATCACAAGATTTCAATCTTAAGGCATACTAAAACAGATAAACATAATTATATAAATCTTAACATAAATAAACAGGGTTGTAACACCCTAATTACCCTAAGCCTTACCTCTAGCCGTAAAGCAAAGGTTAATTAAAGGTTACGACAACTCTAAGGCTCATACATATTTATATATAGAAGGAAATAATATATTCTAGAAGCCCGATGAAGGATTAAGCTCAAAGACAGATTTACAAAAGCACAAAACGTTCAGACGAAGCTACGCATAAGATACAAGGTATAGATGCAAGAGAATAGAACATATATATAGATATAAGAATATAATAATCATATGAAACTAGCTTAAGCTTGCGGAGTTTAAGCCGACTAGTTACACACAGAAAAATACAGAGTTTTGGAGTTAAAACAACTTATACAACTTATCTCTCAAGTAAGCCTCTAAGGCCATAAAGATAAATATACAAAGAGATGTGAGAGTAACTATAACAAAGTAAAATAGAAATAAACCAAGGAGGAACCATAATCCGCTCTGTCACCATATCCGTAATCTCACCGAAGTGGATGTGCAACCTGTGTCTGAAAAAAAACAACAACATATGCTATGAGAACCGGAGGTTCTCAGTATGGTAACAGTGCCCAATATGTAAGATGTAAGGCTCCGGGACACCGAAGGCAATCCTAGAACTTCACATCGCATATGGATATTCAAGCTTAGAATAAAATAAATAAATAAAGAACTTAATCCATAAACTGGGTTATCTAAACTTAGGGGAATTCTAACTAATACTAATCACACCGCTGTATCCCACAGCCTTCGCCAACCTAACCTCCGTGCGATCCCCACGCCACCGCCTACCTAACCTCCTCAGCACTAGACAAACACATATAATGCAAGCAAGTAAAACACAGGTAATATTCAAATATATAACAAGTAATTCAAGAAGCAAGTAGGCATATTATACAATTAGGCAAACTCAAGTAATCAAAGCAAACAAGCACATAAGAGATGCATATGATGAATGTCTATCCTATTGGCTCGTGATATCACTTGTCGGTCCGTGAATGCCAACTTGACACATCCTTCCAGATGTAGCCTTCTCTGCCATGCCAGAGATATAGTGCCCTTCACACTCATGCAGCAGCGAATCTGCTAGGCCAGAGATATAGTGTCCTGCACACTCATGTAGTAGGGAGTTTACTACGCCAGGGATATAGGCCCTGCACACTTCCTGCAGCAAAGAAGGAACCAACCACAACAAATCATGCAGCAGAACAATCTGCTACGCCAGGGAAATAGGCCCTGCACACTCTTAACAACAATTGGTCATGCAGCAGAACAATCTGCCACGCTGGAGTTATAGGCTCCGCACACTCTCAACAACAACTGGTCATGCAGCAGAATAATCTACCACGCCGGAGATATAGGCTCCGCACACTCTCAACAATCCAATAACTTCTTCGTCCTCAAATCATCACCAGACATTACCATTTTTCATCTCAAATCACTTTCAGCAACATCTACTCATGCAGCAGAGAAATCTGCTACGCCAGGGTTATAGGCCTTGCACACTTTCCGTCTATATCCATCAAGCTCATAATAACCATCATCAGTTCTTAATTCCATTCCGAACTCATTAGTTCATCAATTTCTCAATTCGCTGTCAGTAATCACCAAGTTCACTACTCTTCCTTTTCTCTCAACCAAACTCATCTTCAGTACACACCAGAAACCTAAACCTCCCTTTGCTAACTTTTCAAAGAATTACCAAATAAAATCCTCCTAGGACCTTTCCCATATCTGATACCTGAAAACAAGCCCAAGAGTCTTAAAATGGTGTTACAGAAGCTTACAAACTTGTTGGGAAGGGGAAATAGTTGAAAACAAAGTTTAAGTTTGAGAAACAGGGCGTGTGCGTACGCACAGGGGTGTGCGCGCACACGCCAAAGAGAAGTTTTAAAACGTGTGCGTACGCATAGGGGTGTGCGTACGCACAGGTACCAAATTTTACAATTCTGTCCGCTCACACAAGGCGTGCTAGCGCTCCCAACAGACTGACCTTCCCAACGTGTGCGTGTGCACAGGGGTGTGCGTACGCACAGGTTGCAATTTCTCATTGGTGTGTGCGCGCACAAGCTGTGCTAGCGCTGCAAACAGCACGCCTTTCCCTGCCTGTGCGTGCGCACAGGTCTAAAATTTTGCAGGGTTGTGCGTGCGCACAAGGTTGTGCGTGCGCATATACCAGAAATCATAAAATTTTATAACTTTGCAGAATTTCAGATTTTTACACCAATCTTTGAATGATCATAACTTCCTCTACAAAAATCCAAATCTTACAAACTTTGTATCAATTTGAAGAGTTTTCAATAAGCTTCAATTTCAAACAAATTTCAACAATTTTTGAAAACTGAGGCATAAGTTATGATCAGACAAAGTTCACCAAAAATAACTTTTACCAAAAGTCATAAAACCTCAACTTACCAACATTTCCAACTAAAACCACTTCAAATTCCAATTTCCATCAAAATCTACCCTTTATAACATATTATACCATTCTCAACCATCAAACCTCAAATATATGATACCAAAGCCAATCCTCCACCAACACTTTCCTCAATCATAATTCACTCAATACTAAACATCAAAATCAATCTCATTTCATTTCAATTTCCATCTCTCCCACCATCTTTACCAAGTTCAACATCATGATTTATCAACATATTCCAAAAATCATCAACTCATCATAATCCACATCATTTATCAACAATCTCAACACTCACCTTCAATTTACCAACAACATCAATAACCATCATCAATCATCAACCATATCAACAACAATAAATCACATATCCAACATCAGCCTTCAAAATCATTAAATACCAACAATCATAATCAAACTCATATATTCCTCATATAAAAACTCCAGATCATCATCACCATCATACAAGTTATCCCCATACATTAAAATCACATACAATTAAACATACACCCAACACATTCAATCCTATCTTAAGGTTAACTAGCCTAAGTTTCAAGAAACATTACATATTACATAAATGAAACCGAAACCATTGATGACAAGTCATCTTATGCTAGTTTCACAAGCATTTTTCATTTATTTCATTAGGTTTTATGCACTTTCTTGCACAATAAGTAAGTGGTTGGAGTGGAATTTCATGATTATTTTGATTCAATCAAACATCACTTATTTTGGACAAAATCATGAGATTTATGCAAGAATCAAGTGATTATTATGAATGATGCAAATTATTATGATCTTGGTGAGACTTTGATTGCTTGTTTGATTAATCTTAGGTGAGAAAATGAAGAAAAGAGGGAAGCACAGCCGAATAACGTAGCGTTCAAATGAAGAACACCACGCTCACTTGACGACGCACACGCATACGGGACGCTTACGCGTCAGGGGCAATTTTCGAAGACCCACGCGTACGCGTGCATGACGCGTACGCGTGAAAGTGGCTGGCGCTCGTTTTTGAAGAGAGCGCTACGTTTGATTACTCAGCATTTTCAGACAGATTTAAATTTGGAGGTAAAATTCTGGAGGCGACGCACACGCGTGCATGATGCGCATGCGTCGATGGTGGATTTGGCAGGAATCACGCGAACGCGTGAGTGATGCTGAAATATAGAATTGGTATTTTGCTAGCCACGCGCACGCGTGGAGGACGCGCACGTGTGGATAGCGTTCACTAAGCCAACGTAGCGCTCACTAAGTAAACGCCATTGAAGCACGCGTACGCGTGAAAGGAGCGCACGAGCATGCTGGAACTGAAGACTGATGGTGACGCGCACGCATGCATGACGCGTACGTGTCGATGAGCAAAAAGTGCAAAAGGACGTGCACGCGTCAGAGACGCGTCCACGTGGATGAATGAACGCTGCGCTCACTTTGAGAACGCAACGTTCTCCTGGAAGCAGCAACCAAGTGCGAAAAAGCCCACTCCAAGTATTGGATGACAGAATTAGGAAGTGTATAAATAGAGAAGAATTTGATTTCATTGGGGGCTCTCTTTTAATTTTTCATTTTTTTTAGAATTTTAGAGAGATAGATCAGATCTGAATTTTCCTTTCGGTTGATTTTTCTCTTTCTTCTGCTACAACTTCAATTTCCTATTTCTGATTCTGGAACTCTGATTGGAGAATTCTTCTGAATTTCTTCACCTTTAAGTTTTCTTTTATTTTTCCTGTTTCTAGTTTTATGAATTGGAGATCGGATCTTAGTTTTCTTTCTAGTTTTTCTTTCTTATGCAATTTCTTCTTTTCTGTTTTGTTAAGAGAGCAATTGAGATCTTAATTTTTTTCTTTTTGCTATTTCAATATTCTGCTGCCATTGTTCATTTCTCTTTTAAGATTTTGGAATTGATATAAGTTTTCATTCTATTTTAACTCTTCTGCAAATTATCCAATTTTATTTTGGTACTAAAATCCTAATTGAACTATCTTCTGACTTTCCTCATCTGAGAATCCTCTAATTTACTGTAATTTACTCTTTCCAGTTCTGTTTTGATCCCCAACACCCAAATTCCTTTTATCATTCATGCAAATTTAAGTTTCCCAGCAGTTTAGATTCAACAATTTACGTTACTTGCACTTTAAGTTTCAGTTATTTACTTTTCTTGCAATTTAAGTTTTAGTTCTTTTAATTTCTTGCACTCTAAGTTTCTGCAATTTACTTATCTGTAAATTTTCATTCTGCAGTCTAGTTTACTTAAAATTTTCCTTTCTATCAAGAAAAATTTTACCCAACTCATCAAATACCCGCTTAACTAAATACATCACCATACTAAAGTTGCTCAATCCATCAATCCCTGTGGGATGGACCTCACTCCTTTGAGTTATTACTACTTGACGCGACCCAGTACACTTTCCAGTGAGTTTTTATGGAATCGATTTTTTCCTCATCAACCATACCTTGGCCGATTCCCAAATGCACCAAACACCAAAACGAAGCCACCAAGCTTGATCCAAAGCCTCAACCAACTCCAACAAACACCAAAACTCAATCTAACAACACATATATCATCAAAATCAATATCTAAGATACACAAAATAACTAAACACAAGGGTTTAGTGAAACCTTACCTTAACCAATGAGATTAGGGATAAAATTCAATAATTATCTGCTACTAGAGATCACCTAAACAAGCAAAACCACAAAATCTCCTCAAAAATCAAACCCCAAAAAATGCAGAAACTTAGGGCTGGAAGATGGAGCATGAAGAGAGAGATCTTACTAGATTTCTTTTAATAGAAAGGAAGAGCTCGTCGAGAGCTTCACGTGGCCATAAATGGCTCGTCAATTGGAGCTCCGGATCAAAAGTTATAGAGCTTTAAAGGAGGAGGTGAATAGTAACAATGGCTTCTTCTCTTCTCTTCTTCTAAACCGCGCCCCCCTCTCTCTCTCTTTTTGCATCAAATGCGCTGAAATGCTCATTAATGAGCTTATATATGTTGGGCCTTGGGCCCGGTTTAGGCCCGGTCCAATCCGTTAGCGTTTTTAGCCCGTTTGGCCCACTTTGGGCCAAAAACCTTTAAGATTAGTGCCCAGTTTTCAATTCTAAATTATTTTTGTCCTTTTAAAACAATAAATCAATTTTCATAATCTTATTTTTCTCAAAACACAATACCGGACAGGTTTAAACCAGTTCGACTGGTTCGGCTACCGGTTCTCGATGTTTCACAGAAAATACATTTTCTGACTCAAAAAAATTCATTCAAAACCAAATTTCACCTTTATATTTTTAAATTAAAACTTGTAAATTTTGAATCCATCTTGGGCACTTGAAATTATTATTTTTATAAAAACAGTTTTGCCGGTTCTTACAAGGGTGCTCTATCTTAGGGGATTTATATTCTAACCAAACACCGCTGTCCCACAACCTTCACCAACCTATCCTCCATGCGATCCCATCGCCACCACCTTCCGAACCTCCTCAATCCCAGTAGAAATCACAATTAATTGCAATGCAAGTAAAGCACAAGTAGAAGCATATAAAGCAAGTAGTTCAAGTAAGCAAATAGGCATGTTATTGATGCCAGGGTATTTTAGCCAGTTTTACTGACCTTTTCTTTATTGTTTTTAAGGTAGTTTCATGCATTTTCTTAGGAAATAAGCTAGTTTTGGGTAGATATTCACTTACATCTTGATTCAAGCAAACATTGTGAATTTTGAATGATTTCATGAGAATTATGCATAAATTGAATGATAAATTGGATGATGCATGATCCCATGATTAAGAGCAAGACTTTGATGCACTTTGTTTGATTGATTTCAGGCCAAAAGAAGAAGAGAAGAGCCACGTTAGTGGCTACGTTAGTTACACTAATGTGGGCACTAACGTGGAAGGAAGGAAAGCCACAACGTTAGTGAGAAAAGTTAGTGGCATTAACTTTGAAGAAAGGAAATGGAGCCAACGTTAGTGACACTTAACATTATCACTAACGTTGGCCAATGCTCATAAGTGGCCACGTTAGAGTCCACGTTAACTTAGTTAACATGGCCTCTAACGTTAAAAGGGGGAAAGGAAGCAAACGTTAGTGACATTCAACATTGTCATTAACGTTGGCCTAAGTGCACAATTGTCAACCAATCAAGACCACAAGAAGCATCTAGAATAGGAATTTTCATTTAATTGTAATTTGCTTTTAATTTCATTTTGTAATTTAGGAGAGCCTATATAAAGGCCTTAGTCTTTACATTAAAAGGAGCTGGGAAATCTTGGAAAGGTTGGAAATTCTGGAATGGGGGATTGAAGAGGGGTCTTCGGACTCCCTCCCCTCACACACTTTTCTCTTTCTTTTAGTTGTAATTTTCATTTATGAATGTTGAATTTTCAATTTCAGTTTGAATCTTCATATTTACTTTTCTGCACTTTCTTTCTTTTCTATTTTTGTAGAGCAATGATCAACTAACTCTTTACATTGGGTTAGAGAGCTCTATTGTGATTCAATGGATTAAGTGTAGTTCTTATTCTTCTTCTTCTTTCTTTCCTCTTGATTTTACTAGAGAGCTTTCGATCTTCATCCAATTGGGTAGTTATCTTGGAAAAAAAACTATTCATACTTGGATCTCTTCTGAACCTTGAAAGAGGAATGAAGAGATCATGCTAGAAATGCTTTCTCATACTGGACCAAATTGGGGGTGGATGGATATGTGACTATAATCCTTCCAACACTTGATTTGGGAAATGCATGTAGTATAATCAGTGACCATACTTCATCTCTTCTCATGAGCAATTGACCAAGGAATTGGCTATTGATCAAGATTTGAGAGATCGAATTACAAGGAATTGTAATTCGATCACTTAAGATTGCCAAGGAGATCAATGAATGCATTGATTGAGGAAGAGATGAGAATGAACTTGATCCGGAGGATTGCAATATCTCTTGATCCTAATGTTCATTTTATTTTTAGTTCTTACATTTACTATTCTTGCCATTTTACTTTTCTGCACTTTATTGCTTTCTTTACTTTTCTGTCAATTTACAATTCCTGCTGCTCATCATTCAAATCTGAACCGTCTAACTAGGATAATCAATTAACCATTGATTGCTTAATCCGTTAATCTCTGTGGGATTCGACCTCACTCTTTTGTGAGTTATTACTTGACGACAATTCGGTACACTTGCCGAAGGGAGATTTGTTGCGAGACAAGTTTTCCATGCATCAAGTTTATGGCGCCGTGAGACATGGGGGCACATTGGAACGTTAGTGACAATGTTGAGTTTCACTAACGTTCTCGAAGGATGGCAAGCCCACGTTAAAGAGCCACGTTAAATAAGTTAACGTGGGCTCTAACGTAGGAGCAATGGGGGCTTTTCAACGTTATTGGGAAAGTTAAGCCCCAATAACGTGTGCGAAGGACCTAGAGGCAACGTTAGTGGCAACGTTTGTGCCACTAACGTTGAAGTTAACGTGGCTTTTACTTAGGAACGTTAGTGAGAAAGTTGATTGTCACTAACGTTCTCGAACTCATATTTTCACTAAACGTTAACACCCCTAACGCCCTAAGCTAAAGTCTCTGCCCACTTCACACTTTCTCTCTGCAAGTAAAGCCAAGCCCAAATGAAGAAAAGAACTGCTTCAAACTCAAGATCCAAAGGCCCAAGACTTGAAGAGCCAACTAGAAGATGAGAAGAGTAGTATATATAGGAGTAGCTTTGAATTATTTTGAGAGTTCCGGGAGTTGGAAAATAGCATAGAACTACTTCCTGTATTTACTTTCTCTGCACTTCTAGTTTTTCATTATGTATTCTCCATCTTTGTTTTCATTTTCCAGAGCTATGAACAACTAAACCCCTTTCATTGGGTTAGGGAGCTCTGTTGTAATTTGATGGATCAATACTAGTTTTCATTATTCTCCCTCTATCTTTTCTCTTGATTTTACTTGGATATGCCTCAACATTTTTTTTACATAAACTTGATGCATGGAAAACTTGTCTCATAACAAATTTTCTTCAGCAAGTGTACCGAATTTGTCGTCAAGTAAAAACTCACAATAGAGTGAGGTCGAATCCCACAAGGATTGATTGATCAAGCAACTTTAATTAGAGAAATGTTCTAGTTGAGCGAATCAGAAATTGAGTTGAGAATTGCAGAAAGTTAAATGCGGGAAAGTAAATGACAGAAAGTAAATTGCAGAATCTTAAATGGGAATGGGGGAATTGCTCATAAATATAAATGACAGAAATTAAAGAGAATGGGTAAGATCAGAAATGGGGAGTTCATTGGGCTTAGGAGATATTGCATTCTCCGGATCAATCTCATTTACATCCCTTCCTCAATCAATGCACTCATTGATCTCCTTGGCAATCTTAAGTGATTCAATTATATCACTTAAGATTGCCAAGGAGATCAATGAGTGCATTGATTGAGGAAGGGATGTAAATGAGATTGATCCGGAGAATGCAATATCTCCTAAGCCCAATGAACTCCCCATTTCTGATCTTACCCATTCTCTTTAATTTCTGTCATTTACATTTATGAGCAATTCCCCCATTCCCATTTAAGATTCTGCAATTTACTTTCTGTCATTTACTTTCCCGCATTTAACTTTCTGCAATTCTCAACTCAATTTCTGATTCGCTCAACTAGAACATTTCTCTAATTAAAGTTGCTTGATCAATCAATCCTTGTGGGATTCGACCTCACTCTATTGTGAGTTTTTACTTGACGACAAATTCGGTACCCTTGCAGAAGGAAATTTGTTATGAGACAAGTTTTCCGTGCATCAAGTTTATGGCGCCGTTGCCGGGGATTAATTGTGATTAACAAACTACCGGTTGATTGATTTACTAGATTAGACACTTTTCTTTTGTCTTTATTTTCTTTTGCTTCTTTATTTTCTTTTGCTAACTAACTGTTTGTGATATTGCCTCACTGGGAATTTCCTCATCTGTGATAATAGAGATTCCAATTTCTTTTGGTGATTATTGTTTGAGACAGAGCTTTCTGCAGGAAAGAAAGGAGCATCCATCATATCTTAGTCAATCAAATTTCATGGGAAACTCTCCACCACCACAGAATGATTCACTCTACTATACTCATGGTGGGTGGGAGTATTAAGAACATGAAATGGGGTACTTTCCAGAGCCACAAAATGGTCTATATTTTGGTGAAATTAATCACTACTCAAGTTGTGGCTGGGAAGATCATAATCAAAGAGATTTAACTCATTTATACCCCATTCATCAAGAGCCATCACCTCTCAATTATACAACCTCACCTCCAAGTTTTACATGCCTAAATTCTTCATCATTTGACTATGCCTCAGCACAAAAGTCTATCCCAAATCCATACAATTCATTTCACCATCCACAAAACTCAATTCACTACCCACAAGAGTCATACCACTTTCAGAACACACAACCACAAAATATCCAATTCCATTCACAAGCCAACCCCGCCCAACCATTACAATCTACCCAACCTCCTTTAGATAAACTTGCTAGGATGGAACTCATCATTGAAGAATGCAGAAAAAGTAGAATAGAGGAGAGACTCACTAGGATAGAACTCCTCCTTGAAGAAATAATAAAAACAATCGAAGAGGAGAAAATAGCAGAAAGAGACCATAAAGAAAAATTGAGACAGAATACACAACTCTATTCTGAAGAACAATTCATTGAAGAGCTGAGATCACAAAGAGAGACCACTTCACTCTCTCCAGAAACAGAGGAGTTCATTCAAAGGTCAAGAAAAAAAGAGGAAGTCAATCAAGGGATCCCACACTCCAATGAAACAGAGAGTTGCATAGAGGGTGAGTTCATTGAACCACCAATTCAAGAAGTTCTTGATGAAGAGGATGCTCCACCCATCATACAATACCCAAATTCTGAAATCAAGGTGGTAAAGGCAATCAACATGAACACTAACAAAAGGATGGTGACCAAGAAAAGAAGGACAATATTTATGAAGAAGAAAAGGTCAACCAAAAGCCATCCCACCCCTACCCCAACAAGCAAGTTTGCTCAAGCTAACAACAGAAGAAGGCTTGCTGGGGAGAGGCACTCAAAACAAGGGGCATTAACTGGCTCCTCTTTCCTCTTGAGGTCATTCCTCTTAACAAACTGGAAGAAGAGGAAGAAAGTTGTGAACAACATGTCAAGCTAATGACATTAAAAGAGCGTTTGTTGGGAGGCAACCCAACCGTAGGTAACATTTTCTTGCTTTGCTTAGTTTACTTTCAATAATTTGGCATATGATTGCACTCTAAGTTTGGTGTTGCCATGCAACAATTTGATTTTCAATCTTCACTGGGTACTTGCAACAGTCTAAATTGACAGTGACACACTAAGTTTGGTGTTGCCACTTAACTTTCAAGCAAAGTACCATGCCAACACCACTTATTAATGCAATCACATTGTCTCTGTTTTACTTCTTGTGTTTTTGTTGTGATCCATAATCTTGCTTGCTGAAACACATGCATACTTACACTTTATTTTAAGACATTCATGATCCATCATAAACCCCGGCACCACTGTTTTAATTGTTGCTTGAGTATAAGCAATTATTCTATGTCTGGTGTGGGAAGGGGAAGAATAGGAGGAAAAGGGCAACAACAATGAAGATAAAATACAAGGTGGTAAAGTTTTTTTCTCCTCTTACTTATTTCCAGCACTTTAATTTGTATGATTGTCTTCTATGTTCTTTGTATGTATGTGTGCTTTCTCCTTGTGAATAAGCATGTCAATTCTGTCTTTTAAACTTTTTATTGATTAAGGCTGTGTTTTCTAGTTTGGATGTCATTACTGCATCCTTACTTTTCTTACTAGTATGCTTGTCCCTTTTGAATCAAATGAAAAGAGAATGAGTGTTTTATAAAAGACCAGAGTAGAGTTCATACTATGGAGTAAGTTCCTGAGTTTGTGGTGTGGTCATAAGTTAGCTAAGTTGGTTCAACCACAAGGTGGGAAGACAACTATCTGTCATGAATACTGTGCTTGAGAAACACCCCATGAGACTAGCTAAATAAGAAGATCCTAATAAGAAAAAGAGAAAGAACAATAAAGGTTGAAAAATAAAAGAAAAAGAGTAAGCAATAAGGCTAGGCACCAATGGTTTTAATCTTGAGGCATGTGTCTGTGGTGCTCCTGTGTGAGGGATCTACTTGGATGAATAAGCTCTTAGGGGTGCCTTATCACTTGGTAACTTGGGTTAACTAACTCGGGATTATCAGCTGAAAATCCACTATCAAGAGTAACCCTCACTACAGAGCATTTAGTAACCCAAAGAGGTGCTGGACACCAAGGTCTCAAGAAAAGAAAATAAATAAACCATATGCTTGTGGTGTGTATGTATGGGGGAGAGACTTGAGCAAGTAAGTCCTTAGGGGTGCTTCAACACCTAGCACCTTGAACCAACTGGTTCGGGAGTGTTGGCTGAAAGCTTATTTTAAAGAGTTGTCCCCTTACAGAGTACTTAGCTTAAAGAACACAAATAAGCCCTGAAATGACAACAAAAGGATCAATGAATAAAAGTCTCATGGGATGCAATCAAAGTGAGTGTTTTAGGACATGATAAAGGTCTGAAAGTCAGGAATGAACCTAAGTTGCTATGCATGAAACCACCATAAAACCAGGGACATGACTTCCACAAGAATGACTCATTTCTCTTGGCATTCCATTCATCATTCTCTTGTTCTAGTACTTGCTTAGGGACAAGCAAGTTTTAAGTTTGGTGTTGTGATGCCAGGGCATTTTGGCCAGTTTTACTGACTTTTTCTTTACTGTTTTTAAGGTAGTTTCATGCATTTTCTTAGGAAATAAGCTAGTTTTGGGTAGATATTCACTTACATCTTGATTCAAGCAAACATTGTGAATTTTGAATGATTTCATGAGAATTATGCATAAATTGAATGATAAATTGGATGATGCATGATTCCATGATTAAGAGCAAGACTTTGATGCACTTTGTTTGATTGATTTCAGGCCAAAAGAAGAAGAGAAGAGCCACGTTAGTGGCTACGTTAGTTACACTAACGTGGGCACTAACGTGGAAGGAAGGAAAGCCACAACGTTAGTGAGAAAAGTTAGTGGCATTAACTTTGAAGAAAGGAAATGGAGCCAACGTTAGTGACACTTAACATTATCACTAACGTTGGCCAATGCTCATAAGTGGCCACGTTAGAGTCCACGTTAACTTAGTTAACGTGGCCTCTAACGTTAAAAGGGGGAAAGGAAGCAAACGTTAGTGACATTCAACATTGTCACTAACGTTGGCCTAAGTGCACAATGCCACGTTAAGGTTAACGTGGGAGCTAACGTGAAGAGGCAAGGGTAGTCGACAACGTTAGTGACACCCAACGTTGTCACTAACGTTGGAAGCAACCACACAACCCCAAGGAGCCACGTTAACTTCCACGTTAACTTAGTTAACGTGGAAGCTAACGTGAAGAAGGGAGGTGATCGCCAACGTTAGTGACACCCAACATTGTCACTAACGTTGGAATGAGCCACACAAGCCACTATGAGCCACGTTAACTCCCACGTTAACTTAGTTAACGTGGAAGTTAACGTGGCACCTGGCAGCTTGACCATGCCTTCTTCAAACACGCATAACTTGAGCCACAAAGCTCCAAATGAGGTGATTACAGTGGCATTGGAAAGTAGGGTTCCAGAGCTTTCCAAGAATATATGGCACTATATGGTTGACACTAAATTTGAGGGAGAAAACCTGCCCCGAAAGTGCAAAGATGAACATGGTATCAACCTGTAGTAAGGCCAGCTGACCTCTTCACCTTCCAAGATATGTAACTCGAGTTGTAGAGCTCCAAATGATGCACTTCCAAAGGCATTAGAAAGTAGACATCCAGGGCTTTCCAACAATATATAATAGTATGGGGTGGACACTAAGTTTGAGCTTCAGAAACTGGCAATAATGAAGCCGTGATCGCTAGCGTTATTGGCACTCAAGTTTTTCATTAACGCTAGCAACTATGCCAGCGACCATGTCCACTTCAAAGGAACATAACTTGAGCTACAGAGGTCCAATTGAGATGATTCCAGTTGCATTAGAAAGCTGACATTCAGAGCTTTCCAACGATATATAATACTTTATATTGGACATGAAATTGGAGCACAAACAAGAGGCATCTTTTAAGCCCCAAAAACACCAACTGGGCAGCAAGTGCAACGTTAGCCACAATAACTTTAGCACTAACGCCACACTTGTAGCGTTAGTGTGGCTAACTTTAGCACTAACTTTAGCACCTGGACCTTAACTTGACTCACTTCTCTCTCAAGTCCACTTCAAAGCTCAAGCACAAAGCTCAAGCAAGCAAGCCCACAATTGTCAACCAATCAAGACCACAAGAAGCATCTAGAATAGGAATTTTCATTTAATTGTAATTTGCTTTTAATTTCATTTTGTAATTTAGGAGAGCCTATATAAAGGCCTTAGTCTTTACATTCAAAGGAGCTGGGAAATCTTGGAAAGGTTGGAAATTCTGGAATGGGGGATTGAAGAGGGGTCTTCGAACTCCCTCCCCTCACACACTTTTCTCTTTCTTTTAGTTGTAATTTTCATTTATGAATGTTGAATTTTCAATTTCAGTTTGAATCTTCATATTTACTTTTCTGCACTTTCTTTCTTTTCTATTTTTGTAGAGCAATGATCAACTAACTCTTTACATTGGGTTAGAGAGCTCTATTGTGATTCAATGGATTAAGTGTAGTTCTTATTCTTCTTCTTCTTTCTTTCCTCTTGATTTTACTAGAGAGCTTTCGATCTTCATCCAATTGAGTAGTTATCTTGGAAAAGAAACTATTCATACTTGGATCTCTTCTGACCCTTGAAAGAGGAATGAAGAGATCATGCTAGAAATGCTTTCTCATACTAGACCAAATTGGGGGTGGATGGATATGTGACTATAATCCTTCCAACACTTGATTTGGGAAATGCATGTGGTATAATCAGTGACCATACTTCATCTCTTCTTATGAGCAATTGACCAAGGAATTGGCTATTGATCAAGATTTGAGAGATCGAATTACAAGGAATTGTAATTCGATCACTTAAGATTGCCAAGGAGATTAATGAATGCATTGATTGAGGAAGAGATGAGAATAAACTTGATCCGGAGGATTGCAATATCTCTTGATCCCAATGTTCATTTTATTTTTAGTTCTTACATTTACTTTTCTTGCTATTTTACTTTTCTGCACTTTATTGCTTTCTTTACTTTTCTGTCAATTTACAATTCCTACTGCTCATCATTCAAATCTGAACCGTCTAACTAGGATAATCAATTAACCATTGATTGCTTAATCTGTTAATCTCTGTGGGATTCGACCTTACTCTTTTGTGAGTTATTACTTGACGACAATTCGGTACACTTGCCGAAGGGAGATTTGTTGCGAGACAAGTTTTCCATGCATTATCTATTCAATTAGGCATACATTTAAAAGTTTGCAAAGCAAACAAACAGATAGAAAATATACATGATGAATGCCTGTCCTATTGGCTGTGATATCACATTGTCAGTTCAACTGCCAACCCGACACATCTCCATTGAGAAGTCTCCCTTCGAAATCATCATTGGGAACTGCCGAGATATAGTGCTCAGATCACTGTCCAAAGTTTTGTGCCTGCACGCTCTATTGATCCGAAGGGATGCGAGCGGGATACTCTTGCCACAGACATTACATCTCAACGCAAGCAGGCGAACCACCGCCCTTACGCTGCCGCGAGCTCGACAGGCGGGATCCAACCGCCGTCCTTGCCGGTCGCATAGTGTCTCATAATCTCAATTTAAAACAGTAGTTCAGCGGTTTTTCATGAAAAAATTTTCAATACAACAATGATTCATCATTGCACATTCAAGTCCCCGACTCATCTCAACCACTGTCACATCAACATTTTCATTTCCGAGTCCTCGACTCATCACAACTACTGTCAATAAACATTTCCATTTTTGAGTCCTTAACTCATCAGTTCTCATCTCATATATCAATCATTGTTCACATACCGTCAAACACATCCTCAGTACACCCGAAACCTAAACCTCCATTTTTTAAGTTTTCAAAATAATCATCAATTAAAACCCTTAGGTTATTTCCCGTGTTCTCATGCCCAAAATTAAGCCCAAAAGTCTCAAAATGGTGTCACAAAAGCTTACAATCTTTTTGGGAAGGTAGAATAGTTCAAAACAAAGTTAAATTTGAGAAACAGGATGTGTGCGTACGCACAGGGGTGTGTGCGCGCACGCCCTGGAAAAGTTTTAAAACGTGTGCGTACGCATAGGTGCCAAAATTTACAATATCTATTCACTCACACATCCTGTGCCAGCGTCCTCAACAGACTGACCTTCCCAATGTGTGCGTACACACAGGCTGTGCGTACGCACATGTTGCAATTCCTCATTGGGTATGTGCGCGCACAAGCTGTGCTAGTGCTGTGAACAGATTGCCTGCCTCTGCGTGTGCGCACACACAAGTTTGTGTGTGCATGCGCACAGGCTAAAATTTTTACAGAGGTGTGCGTGGGCGTGCGCACAAGGCTGTGTGTGCGCACATACCAGAAATCATAAAATTCTGCAACTTTGCAGAATTTTAGATTTTAACACCAAACTTTGATTGATCATAACTTCCTCTACAAAATTCCAAATTTTACAAACTTTATATCGATTCGAAGGGTGTTCAATAAGCTTTAATTCCAAAAAATTTCAATCAATTTTGAAAACTGAGGCATGAGTTATGATCAGACAAAGTTCACCCAAAACTAACTTTTACCAAAATCCCCAATTCTTTGTAAAACACAACCAAAACCATAGCAACCCACTCTAAACTCCATTTCTCATCAGAATTTACGCTTTGTGTCATATTACACCAACTCCATTTCCTTTACATATTATTCTCAACCTCAATATCACATATATCACCTTTTAATAAATCCTCTTTCATATTTTTTAACCACATTACCATTTCATCAATCCCAACATCACACATATTATCACTATTCACTTTTCAATTCACAAAATCAATCATCATCATTATCATCATATCATCATTAATCCATAATAAATCATCATATATCAATATTCAACAACTCATCAACCATTATAATTCAAACCTATCCTATAGGTCACTAGCCTAAGTGTCCATGAATATTATATACTACATAGAGGAAACCAAAACTATACCTTGGCTAATTTCCAATATGCCCTCAACCCAAATTTGAGCACAAGCTAGGCTTCCAACCACAAGTAAGTGTCCAATATAACTCCAACAAGCACCAACAAGCTCCAAACTCACAACTTCAAGTTATAACACACATAATTCACAATAATTCAACCTAGGGCTCATCAAAATTGAAATTTCACAAGATTTCAATGCCTCTTACCTTTTTCAATAGTTTTGGTAGCCAAAATTCAAGGCTAAGCAAGAGTTAGAGTGAACCTAAACACCCAAAATCACAAAACCTCACTTAATCAAAAGTCCTATACTCAAAATTTTTAAGGGAAGAACTAAGAGGGATTCAAAATTTCCTTACCAATTTCCTAGATATATTTTGTAGAGCTCTTCACGAGGAACGCATAGCCACAAACGGTGCGGCGATCGGAGCTCCGTAGCTCAAGATATGAGCTTGAGAAGATGGAAGTGAATAGTGTTCATGGGGTTCTCTTCTCCTTCACTTCTCAGCTGGGTGTGTAGTGTTTGAGTGTGGTTTGTGCTGAAATTGGTTCATTAATGAACCTTTTATATGTTGGGCTTGGGCCCAACTTGGGCCCGGTCCAATCCGTTAGTTTTTTTAGCCCGTTTGGCCCAACTTCGGGCCAAACCTTTAAAATTAACGCCGGATTTTCGATTTCTATTATTTTTCTAAGGTTTTTTTACTATTTTCACTTTTTCTCGTGCAGCACCGAGCAGACTTGAACCAGTTCGACCGGTTCAACTTTCGGTTTGCGATTTTCACGGTTTTTCGTAGAAAATACATTTTTTGACTCAGAAAGACCTACTGAGTCCAAAAATCATATTTAAATCCTTAAATTCTCACTCTAATTTTTCAGAACCTAATTTGGGCAATATTAATTACTTAATTAAACGGGTAATTAAGCTCGATTCTTACATTTTTCCCAACAAATAAGAAATTTTTCCCTCAAATTTACTGATTACTTGAGAATAACTCGGCATAATCTTTTCGCATCTCGGACTCCAATTTCCAAGTATGCTCTTCGACTCCTGCTCGCTCCCAAGCTACTTTAACCAACTGAACTTCTTTTCCTCGCAGCTTCTTCACACTAGTGTCATCGATTCTCACTGGTGTTACTTAAAATGTCACGTTCTCCCTCAACTCAACCGACTCAGGCTCCAACACATGAGCTGCATCTAATGTGTTCTTGTGGAGCCGTGACACGTGGAATACGTCATGCAAGTTGGACAAGTGAGGTGGCAAAGCCACTTGATACACCACTGGTCCGAATCACCTCAGAATCTCAAACGGTCCTATATACCTCGGATTCAATTTCTTGGTCTTAATCGCTCTTCCAATCCCAGTTGTCAGTGTAACCTTTAGAAATACATGTTCTCCCATTTCGAACTCTAACAGTTTCCTTCTTTGGTCCGCATAACTCTTTTGTCGACTCTGAGTAGTTAGAATTCTCCCTCGTATCTTCTTAATCTTCTCAGTAGTCTCTGCTACCAAATTAGGACCCAAAACGCTCACTTCACCTGATTCATACCAACAAAGTAGAGATTGGCACTTTTGTCCATACAAGGCCTCATATGGAGCCATCCCAATGCTCGTATGAAAGCTATTGTTGTACGCAAACTCCACCAATGGCATGTAACGGTCCCTACTTCCGGGTTGATCCAATACACATGCTCTCAGCATATCTTCTAACGTCTGAATCATCCTTTTCGACTGTCTATCAGTTTACGGATGATATGCGGTACTGAGATATAGCTTCGTACCGAAAGCTCTTTGAAAAGCTCCCCAAAACCTTGATGTGAATCGGGGATCACGGTCTGACACTATGCTCGATGGCATACCATGCAACCTTACTATCTCCTTTATGTACAACCTCGCCAACTCCTCCATAGAACAATTCACTCGAATAGGCAGGAAATGAGCAGATTTGGTTAAGCGATCCACGATCACCCAAATCACATCAAATCCTGACTTAGTCCTTGGTAAACCAATCACAAAGTCCATCGCAATTCCTTCCCACTTCCATTGAAGAATCTCAAGAGGCTGTAGCATTCCCGACGGCTTCTGATGCTCTATCTTCACCTTCTGACACGTCAGGCACTTGGATACCGTTGTTGCTATATCACCTTTCATCCCAGGCCACCAGAATATCTTCTTTAAGTCGTAGTACATCTTCATACTTCCGGGATGAATAGAAAATCCATTGTTGTGAGCTTTTGACAACAATTATTGCCTCAAACTCCCAACATCCGGTATGCAAATTCTCCCCTTATATCTCCACAACCCTTCATCATCCTTGGTGAATTCTCCACGCCTCTTATCACCGACTGGTTGAAACAATTGCTGAAGCTTTTGCTCATCTTGCTGAGCCTTCTGAATCTCCGTTTTAAAGGTACTCGAGATCTGCAACTGATTCAAGCAAGCTCTTCTGGCAACTTCACCAATGTCTAACTTAAGATCCACAAACTTATCCACTAGCTCCTCTTCCTTAATCCTCATCCAAGCTATTGTCAAGGACTTCCGACTCAAAGCGTCTGCTACCACATTTGCCTTTCTGGGATGATAACTCAACTCAAAATCATAATCTTTAAGCAACTCCATCCACCTTCTCTGGCGCATATTAATCTCCTTCTGATCAAAGATGTACTTGAGACTCTTATGACCAGAAAAGACGCTAAACCTTACTCCGTACAAGTGGTGTCTCCAAATCTTCAATGCAAACACAATCGCCGCTAATTCCAAATCATGAGTTGGGTAATTTACCATGTGGTCTTAGCTGACGCGATGCGTAAGCCACCACATTCCGGTGTTGCATCAACACGCAACCTAAACCCTTCAGTGACGCATCATAATATACTTCAAACGGTTCATGCGGTTTCGGTAAGATTAGAACAGGTGTTGGAGTTAACTTTTTCTTCAAAGTTTGAAAACTCTTTACACTCTGACATCCACACAAATGGCACCTCTTCCCTTGTTAATTTCGTCATCGGTAGCGCAATTCGGGAAAACCCTTCAATAAATCTCTGGTAATATCCGGCTAAGCCCAAGAAACTTCAGACTTCCGTCACCGTCGTTGGCCTTTCCCACTCGATCACCGCTTCTACCTTAGAAGAATCCACCGCTATTCCTCCTTTTCTCACCACGTAACCTAGGAACTTTACTTCCTCCTTCTAGAACTCGCACTTCAACAACGTGGCATACAATTTCTGCTCCTTTAAGATTTGCAACACAATCCTTAAGTGTTCCTCATGCTCCTTTGCCGTCTTAGAGTAAACCAATATGTCATCTATGAAAACCACCACAAATTTGTCCAGAAAGGGACTAAAGACTCTGTTCATGTAATCCATGAAAACAGCAGGTGCATTCGTTAACCCAAAGGACATAACCGCAAACTCGTAGTGTCCATAGCGTGTCCTAAACACAGTCTTCGGGATATCATCCTCTTTAACCCTTATTTGATGGTAACTGGATCTCAAATCAATTTCGAAAAACACTTCATCTCCTTTCAGTTGATCCATCAGTCATCTATCCTTAGCAGCGGGTACTTGTTCTTCACAGTCACTTTGTTCAACTGTCAGTAGTCCACACACAGTCACATTTCTCCATCCTTCTTCTTCACCAACAAAACTGGCGCTCCCATGGTGACACACTCGGTCGAATGAACCTCTTGTTCAGAAGCTCTTCCAACTGAGCCTTTAGTTCAGCCAGTTCTATCGGAGCCATCCTATACAACGCAATTGACACTGGTCTGGCTCCCGGTACCAATTCACTCGCAAATTCAATTTCCCTCTGAGATGGGAACTCAGGAATATCCTCCGGAAACACTTCCAGAAAATCTCTAACTACCAGAATCTGATCCAAGTTCTGGGCATCACTTAACGTATTAGCAGTTAATAAGATGTAACCTTAACACTCCTCCCCACTACAGTGCATTATTACCGAGTTCAGGAAATACCCCTCAGCTATCACTGCTCCATTTTCTTCTTCCGGCATAAACCGAATTGACCGCTCAAAGCAATCCAACAACACTCAATTCTTCGTCAACCAATCAAACCCCAAAATTATCTCTAATCCAACCATTGGCAAACAAATCAAATCATGCACGAAGTCTCTACCCTCAAGCTTGAAATCTACTTGTCTACACCCTGACCTAGTCATAACCGTCTGATGCGGAGTATGTACATGCAGATCAAATGTTAACTATGACACTTTCAAGCCTAGTTCCTCAACTTTAGCAAACGAAATAAACGAATGCGATGCTCCAGTATCATATAATGCAATTAAAGTTTTATCACCAATTAGACATATACCTCTCATCAACAGATTTGCCTTAGAAGCATCCTTCACGTTCACAGCAAAAACTTGACCTTGATGCTGACTCTGACCTGCATTCGGGTTCCTCCCACGAGTGCAATTCCTCGCAATGTGGCCAGACAATCCACAGGTGAAGCAACCACCTAAACCAACCTTGCATGAGTCATATGAATGAAAACACCCACAACGTACACAAGTCAAATCCGGAGAATTCTTACTCTGATTTCCTCTCCCTTTGCCACGCTGAAACTGATCCTGAGTGTTCTTTCTGAAGCCTCCTTGACCTTGAGGCGCATATCCTCCTCTCTTGAAACTTTGACCCCTCGGATGGAAATACTTGCCACGTCCCCAACTAGAACTCCCTCTGTGAGTTTCCTTAGACAAAGCTACCGTCTTGGCATACTCTTCCACCACTCTCGCCTTGTTCACCAAGTCAGAAAAAGTACGAATCTCCATTGGAGCCATAGCAGTCAGAATGTTGTCCTTTAACCCCCTCTAGTACTTGATGCACTTCCAGCTCTCGTAGGTCTCCGGGGCACCCTGACACACCCTAGAGAACCTACAAAGCTCCTCAAACTTGCTTGTGTAGTCTGCCACAGACAGGGAACCTTGCTTCAGCTGCATCAATTCCATCTCCTTTGCTTCCCTTGCAGACTCAGGAAAGTACTTCTTGTAAAAGGCCATCTAGAATACGTCCCACAGAACATCAACGTTCTGAAGCTGTAGCAAGCGGTACTCTGCTTGCCACCAGTGCTGGGCCTCTCCCACAAGCTGATAAGTGGAAAATTCTATGTATTGGTTATTCAGAACGTGCTGCGCCTGTAAGGCATGCTCCATGGCCTGAAACCAGTTATCTGCTTCTGTAGGATTGGTTGATCCTCTGAAAATTGGCAGATGAACCTTGAGAAAAGTCGCCAAGGTCATCGGAACACCTCCCGTGTTATCGCCGTTCCTCTCAACATTATCATTGGCATTCCCTTCGCCATTCCCATTCCTGTTTTCGGCCGGTTGGCCTAACCTTTGCACAGATTGCAGAGTTGTAGCAACATTAGCTTCCATGGTGTTCGCCAAATTCGCCCTGGCCGCCATAAATTCGGCATGGTTGTCAGCCGGTTTCTCATTTTTGCTTTCTCGTGAACGTTCTCGACCTCGTCCGCGAGTGGCCATTAGGGTTCCTGTCTACACCAAACAATCGATATCAAGGTGATCAGTCTCAATATCAAAAGCCTAGTGCTTCAATTATCCTAAACAGGTACTCACAAACATGCATGATATGCAATGTCAAACAGATAACCTAATAGCATTAAAGAAAAAAACACACAGAGTATGCAATGAAGCACAATCGGTCCAACCCTCAGGCTCACGAGGATGAACCGCTCTAATACCACTAAATGTAACACCCTAATTAGCCTAAGCTTTACCTCGCGTTGTAAAGCAAAGTTTAATCAAAGTTTACGACAGTTCTAAGCTCATACATATAATATATAGAAGAAAATAATATAATTTAGAAGCCCGATGAAGGATATAGCTCAAAAATAGGATTTAAAAAGCGTAAAACGTACTATCAAAGCTTCTAACTTAAACCACAAGATACAGATAAGATATGTCAAAATATAATAGTACAATATCATAGGAATCTAGCCATGGCTCGCGGAGTTTAAGCCGGCTAGCCATATGCAGACCATACATGAAACCAGACAGTAAAAACAGCTTATATTAGTTTTGTTCTCTCAATGTATGCCTCTAGGCTAAAGCAAAATACAAAAGTGAGAGAAGTATAAACAAATCAAATAAAAAAGACTCAAAAAGATATCCGGATCCTCCGCTTCTGTCACCATCCCAAGCAACTCACCGAGGTGGGTTGCGACTTGCATCTGAAGATATAAGACCCTGGGACGCCAAAGGCAATCCTAGACTTCATATCCATCACAAGATTTCAATCTTAAGGCATACTAAAATAGATAAGTATAATTATATAAATCTTAACATAAATAAATAAGGTGTTCTATCTTAGGGGATTTCTATTCTAACCAAACACCGCTGTCCCGCAGCCTTCACCAACCTATCCTCCATGCGATCCCATCGCCACCGCCTTCCGAACCGCCTCAATCTCAGTAGAAATCACAATTAATTGCAATGCAAGTAAAGCACAAGTAGAAGCATATAAAGCAAGTAGTTCAAGTAAGCAAATAGGCATGTTATTCAATTAGGCATACATTTACAAGTCTGCAAAGCAAACAAATAGATAGAAAATGCACATGTTGAATGCCTGTTGATGCCAAGGCATCTTAGCCTAGTTTTACTAGCCTTTTTCCTTTGTTTTTAATAGATTTTATACACTTTCTTGAATTACAAGTAAGCCATTTGGGTAGAAATTTATGTGTATTTGGATTCAATCAACCATGAGTAAATTGATGCATTTTCATGAGGTTTTGTACTATAATTGCTTATATGTCAAGGATGATAAGAAGTCTCATGATTTTAGCATAGCTTTGATGCATTTGTTGATTGATGACAGGTGACCAAAAGGCTTGGAGGAAGGTTGAAGAAAGGGGATGGCAGCAATTGAAATGAAGGTAGCAAAGCCACCCTGGAAAGAGCCCACGTTTGTGCCAACGTTTGCCTCAAACTTGAGGTCAAACATTGGCTTAAGAAGAACCCTAGAGAAGCCAAAGTTTGCGCCAACGTTTGCCTCAAACTTGAGGTCAAACGTTAGCTAAAAAACAAGCCCTGGAGAAGCCAAAGTTTGTGCCAACGTTTGCCTCAAACTTGAGGTCAAACGTTGGCTCAAAAACTAACCCTGGAGGAAGCAACGTTTGCGCCAACGTTTCCCTCAAACTTGAGGTCAAACTTTGGCTCACAAATACATCAGGGGAGGACTTAACGTTTGCGCCAACATTTACCTCAAACTTGAGGTCAAACATTGGCTCAAAACTACACCAGGGGGACTTAACGTTTGCGCCAACGTTTGCCTTAAACTTGAGGTCAAACGTTGGCTGCAAAATGGCCTTGGATGGAGCACGTTTGAGCTCACATTTGACCTAAAACGTGAGTGACAGAAAAGGCACCGTTCTGCATAACGCCAACACGCCAACGTTTGAGTCAACGTTTGCCTCAAACGTTGACTCAAACTTGAATACTCCAATGTCCAAATTGCAAATGGATTTCTTCTCAAGTCCAAGAGCAATCAACTGAGGCTATCTTCAATTCAATTCCATCAAGGCCAAGGCCCAAATTCAAGGCTTAATGATCAATAGAAGAAAGTGTATAAATAGAAGTTAGTTTGATTTAGACAGAACTTTTTGGAACTTGGAACTTTACTTTTGTATTTTTCACTTCTGTTAGAATTTTGAATTGTAATTTGGAGAGCTTTTATTCGGATCTTGGAGAATTGGGAGGGGAATTGAGTTTTCTTCTCCTCTGGGTTTTCTGTTTTCTTTTCTGCAAAGCTTGTTTGAGTCTTGGGTGTGGAGAATTGAGGAAATTCTGTCTCAATCTCACCTTGAGATCTCTTTGTTTCTTTCTCTGCATAATTCAAATTTAGTGAGTTGAATTCAAGTTTCTCTACTGTTTTGAATTTTAATTTGTTTGCAATTGCTTTCTGAATTTGATCAAGGAAGGTAGTGAGATCTAGACTTAGTTTTCTAGTCTCTTGACCCTTGAGATCTGGAATTTCCTTTTAATTCTTCTGTTGAATGCTTCTTCAAGCTAATTTACCTTCCTGTTAGAGATCTATCTCAATTCAATTCATTGTTTACTCTTCTGTCCATTGCAATTTACTTTTCTTTATTTAAATTTCTGCAATCCCAATTCCCAATTCCTTTTATAATTCAAGCAATTTACATTTCTTGCACTTTAAGCTTCAGTCATTTACATTTCTTGCAATTTAAGTTTCTGCAATTTACATTACTTGCACTTTAAGATTCAGCCTCTTTACTTTCTTTGCTCTTTAGTTTACTGCAATTCTTCCCTCTCCCTTTACAATTCATGCAATTTAGTTTCTGTCAATTACAAATCACTCAAATAAACTCTTGTTCGCTTGACTAAATTAACCACTAAACCAAAATTACTCAATCCTTCAATCCCTGTGGGATCGACCTCACTCACGTGAGTTATTATTACTTGATGCGACCCGGTACACTTGCCGGTGAGTTTTGTGTTAGATCATTTTCCACACATCAAGTTTTTGGCGCCGTTGCCGGGGAGTTTTGTGTTGGATCATTTTTCACACATCAAGTTTTTGGCGCCGTTGCCGGGGATTGATTAGATTGACAATGATTAAGTGAAGTGGAGGTCTAGATCAAGCACTTTTTCTTTTTTGTTTCTTTACTTTTCGACCAACCCACTAACTGTTTGAATTTTTTCTTAAGCTAACTAAAACCTCACTTTAGCAATAGAGTGGAGTTTTCCTGTTTTTTATGGTTTTGTGTGATTTTTATGTTTTGGTTGTATGTCAGATACAAGGAGAGCTATACCCACTTTTTGTGAACAAGACGAAAGAACTCTCAGAAGGATAAGAAGAGAAGCTAGAGGGAAGGCTGTTGTTGGAAAAGAAGATTCTGAGGAGGAATATCACGAAATGGAAGGGGATCCCTCTAATCCCAATCATCCAGAAGGAGGAGTCAACAACAATCCACCACAGAGGAGAGTATTGGCTTCCTACACATTTGCAAATCCAAGACATTGTGGGAGTAGCATTCTTACCCCAAATATCAATGCAAATAACTTTGAATTGAAGCCACAACTTATCACCTTGGTCCAAAACAATTGCTCTTTTGGAGGAGGGCCACTTGAAGACCCAAACCAACACTTATCCATTTTCCTGAAGATATGTGATACTGTCAAATCTAATGGTGTTGCTATTCCCATTCTCTCTCAGAGACAAAGCTACTCAATGGTTGGAGACATTTCCAAGAGAGAGCATCAACACTTGGGAAGATCTAGTGAGCAAGTTCCTTGCTAAATTTTACCCACCTCAGAGGATTATTAGATTGAAGACTGAAGTGCAAAAATTTACACAATTGGATGCTGAAACTCTTTATGAGGCATGGGAGAGATACAAGGCTTTGCTCAGGAAATGTCCACTAGACATGTTCACTGAATGGGACAAGCTTCAAAACTTCTATGAAGGACTCACTTTGAAGGCTCAAGAAGCACTGGATTACTCAGCTGGAGGCTCTTTGCAACTCATGAAAACTGCAGAAGAGGCCCAAAACTTCATTGACATGGTGGCTAACAACCAATATTTCTTTGCTCACCAAAGGCAACGCCAACTATCACAAAGGAAAAGAGTGATGGAGTTGGAAGGAGTGGACTCAATCCTAGCTCAAAACAAAATGATGCAGCAGCAGATTCAGCAACAATTTGAGCAAATGGCCAAGAGGATTGATAGCCTCCAAGTTGCAGCAGTAAATACAAGTCAGCCATCAACCACATAGGGACAAGGTGAAGAAGCTTGTGAAGATCAACAATAAGAACAAGTAAATTACATGCACGATCAAGGCTCTGGACACAATGAGGTCTATGGTGACACTTACAACCCCTCCTGGAAGAACCATCCGAACCTTAAATGGGGAGACAATCACACTCAGACTCAACAGCCATGGCAAAGGAATTCAAACCAAAACAGTTAGAAAAACACAAACCACAACAACTAGCAGAATAATAACCAAAATACATACAGAAAACCATAAAACACTTACCCCAATTCTAACCATCATCCATCCAATAACCAAGCCACCAATCAAAATACTTACCATCAACCCTCAACATCTCACAACCAACCAATCTCATAAGACTCTCAGAGGATCACCAATTTGGAGCTCTTAATGGAGAAAATAATAAAGCACCAAGAGATGACAACAAAGAACCAGGAAGCTTCCATGAAGAATATGGAGAGACAGATTGGACAACTTTCCAAGCAAATTGCTATTGAAACGTCATCAAGCTCATTACCAAGCGACACCATTCCTAATTAAAAGAAAAGTGCAAAGCTATACAGTTACGGAGTGGAAAAATATTGGTGGACAACAAAGAAGCAACCAAGAAAGCTATGGACATCAACAAAGAGCCAACAGAGAAAGAGGGAGCCAGCAATAAGGACATGACAGCAAAAATGTCCCAGAGAAGCTCAAAGAGAAGGACAGCCAGCCACACAATTCAAGGGGAGAAAAGGAGGAACAAACCCAAGGACAGCAGCAAGCAGAGAAGAGCTTTACACCTCCACTGCCATATCCCCAAAGATTCAACAAAGAAGCAAAGGATCAATACTTTCATAAGTTCCTTGAGACTTTCAAGAAGTTGGAGATAAACATTCCACTGGCTGAGGCACTAGAGCAGATGCCTTTATATGCAAAATTCTTGAAGGATCTCATTAACAAGAAGAGAAGTTGGCACGAGAAAGAAACTATAATGCTCACTGAAGAATGCAGGGCATTAATTCAAAAAGGGCTTACACCCAAACTTGAAGATCCTAGAAGTTTCCTTCTACCTTGTACCATCGGCAGTATGATCATCAACAAGGCAATGCGTGACTTAGGGGCTAGTATCAATCTGATGCCCTCATCTCTGGTGAGAAAACTGTGCATAGAGGAAGTGAAGCCAATACAAATGTCTCTGGAACTGGTGGATAAGTCAGTGATCTGTCCCAGGGGTGTGATTGAAAACCTTCTAGTTAAGGTGGACAAATTCATATTCCCTGCATACTTTGTGGTCTTAGATTCAGATGAGGATGAAGGTGATTCCATCATACTTGGAAGACCATTCTTGGCCACAGCTAGGGCCATTATAGATGTGGAGCAAGGAGAGCTGACTCTCAGAATGCATGATCAAAGCATCACTCTGAATGTATTTCCAGAAACACAAATCATTGATGAAAAGAAGAATTGCATGGAGACTGACAAGGAAGACTTGCAATGGAAGGAAGAAATCAACAAGACAACCAGTAATCACCTTCCAAGGCAAGAAACAGACAACACAGCAAGAAGAAAAGGGAATGAGACAATGCAGAGTGATGAAGGAACTCAAGAAGGAATTGAAGCGTTGACCACTAAGAAGGAGAATCCCAAAACAAAGTCCACTGTCAAAGAAGAAGGATCAACAAAAAGAAGAAAGAAAAGCAGGAAAAAGACTCAAAAGGGGTGGAAGAACAAGAAGATCCCAACTGAGGGGTTCTCCAAGGGTGATGAAGTACAGTTGATCTATCAACAGTTAGGAACAAGCCAACAAGCCAATGACTACTACACAGTTTGCAAAATACTCTCACTTGAGCATGCTGAAATTGAGCACCAAGGAACAAAAAGGAAGCTCACAGTGAGGGGGGACAAGCTGAGACACTACAGTTATCAACCATCCTAATGAAGGCCCAATGTCAAGCTAGTGACAATAAACGAGCGCTCCATGGGAGGCAACCCATGATTTAATTTTCTTGTCTTTAATAATTCAATATGAATAATAATTGTTGCACTAACTTAAATTCAATTCTTTCTAGACAAAATTGGCAACTGTTCATGGCATTAGAGGGCATATGATCGAATTCTAATTTTGGTGTGCCCACAAGCACACCATGACATATGTTCCTTGGGCTGTGTAATCAATCATTCAGCCTGATTTGGTACATATTGCAAGAACAAGCCATGAAAGTCAAGAATCTTTTGAGTTTTGAATCTCATGAAAGTACAACAATATATCAAAAAAAGATAATATATATATATATATATATATATATATATATATATATATATATATATATATATATATCTTATGAAGATCTAACCGAAAGTGGCATTGAAATTTTAAAAGGCAATAGTTGGAGGAAGTATCATTTTTGACTATACAACCAAACATTAAGTTTGGTGTCCTCCAAAAATGTACAAAAGGAAGTCACGGTTAAATAAGCATAAGGAATGATAGTCAATCTATAGTTTTAGATATGAAAGGTTCTCTTGTTGCAATTTGATAATGCTTGTTTGTTGTGATTATTAGGTAGTCAGAGAACTATTCAATGGAGGGGACAAGACAAAGAAAGGCAAGCTAGCATAAGGACAAAAGTGGATCACATGGCTTGAAGGGAGAATCTATACAACCCTGGAGAAGTGCTTTGATGACCAAAGAGATGCACTTCATGAAGAGGCAAAACTTTGTCCTCATTCAACTTTGCATGCACTCCCTTGATTTGTAAATTGTCCAGAAATCGCTGGAGAAGAAATCTGCCACGCTGATTTTCGTCACTGCGACGCGTCCGTGTGGAGCACGAGTTCACGTCATCTAGCATTAGGAAAACTATGGCATATTATATCAAATCGAAGCCCTAAACGTTAGCTTTCCAACGCGACTGGAACCGCATCGTTTGGATCTCTATAGCTCAAGTTATGACCGTTTGAGTGTGAAGAGGTCAGGCTGGACAGCTTTGCAGTTCCTTCAACTTCTTGTATTCCTTCCACTTTTGAATGCTTTCTTTCCATCCTCCAAGCCATTCCTGCCCTGTAATCTCTGAAAGCACTTAACACACATATCAAGGCATCGAATGATAATAAGAGATGATTAATATTAGCAATTTAAAGACCAAAGAAGCATGTTTTCAATCATAGCACAAAATTCGGAAGGAAAATGTAAAACATGCAATTTCTATGAATAAGCGTGAGAATAATAGAAAAAAAAACACTCAATTTAGCACAAGATAAACCATAAAATAGTGGTTTATCAACCTCCCCACACTTAAATATTAGCATGTCCTCATGCTAAGCTCAAGGGAAGCTATAAAGGGAAGAGGAATGGTAGAGTGTATGAAATGCAACTAAATGCAAAATGTTTCTACCTACTTGGTCAAAAGTAAATAAATCCCCAAGAATAAATATGAACTATATTTCACTAATTAAGGACATTATTGTTTTCCGCTTAGAGTTAATGATGTGCTAAAGTAAAGAATAAAAGGGGTAAAATAGGCTCAAATTGGTTTGTAAGGGATAATGAAGGGTTAAGGCCATATGGGTATGTAAGCTTAGTGAAACAAAGGCCTCAATCATATAAGTGCATGCATACATCAGACCATGGAAATATAGAATTAAGCAAGACAAAGATCACAATTTTGGAGAGAACAACACACACCAAAATAAAATATTGGTTGATAAAATGCAACCAATCAAATAGGCTCAAAATCTCACTGGTTTTGTGTGTTCGAGCTCTAAAACCATGTTCCAAAATAAAATTTCTTCAAACAAGTTTTTAAAAAAGTTTGATTTAAATTAGTGAAATGCTATAAAAAGTTTCTTGAAAAAGAAAATATTACTTCAACCAAACTATAAAATATGCACAAAATCAAACAAACATGCAAATGCAACAAAGAAAATTTAAACATTGGTGTTGAGATAGGAAGGTACTAACCCACGGAGATCGGTATCGACCTCCCATACTTAAAGATTGCACCGTCCTCGGTGCATGCTGAGATGTGCAGGTGGACGAGCTGTTCCAACTGGCGCTTTTTTCCGAAGATTTTGCAGATGGACTTGTCTGTCTCCCCATGTAAACGTCTTTCGCTTCCCTTCCGGGTGGCCATCCTGAAAGAAAAAGGGAAGAAAGGTAACCCAGTAATAAAGATAAGAAGATAAATGAAGTATGGTTGGGTTAATGCTAAATGATAAGGGTCTCATTTACATGGAAGCTTCAACATGTATGTGAGAAAACAATAGAAGCACATGGCATACCAGTGGTGCAAAATTTGCAACAAAGGGTAGGAGAGTGGATAAGGAGAGATAATATAAATTCATGTCAATGCAAAATTAATACAAATATCATAAAATATTAGCATTGACTTAAATAATGTTATCCAACAGTGTAAAACAAGTCACTGAGCACCTAAAATAATACCAGAAAAGACACAACTGTTGAATATGAACAAGTGACACCAATGGTAAAATAATAAATTTAGAAAAGAAAAGAAAAATATGCACAAAATTAAAATGCAATGAATGAAATATGCAAATAAATTAATTAAAATAGAATGAAGGTGAAAAAGAAAGAGAAGTGAAAGAAATAAAGTGAGAAAGAAAGAAGAAAGAAAAAGAAAAGATAGAAGAGATTAGGATTAGAAAAGAAAAGATAAGATAATTGGCGCTAATTTGGATAAGTTGTGCGACACGTGTGACGCGGACGCGTGAGTGACGCGGTCGCGTGGTGTGTGATAAGTTCAGGTGACGCGGACGCGTGGGTCACGCGATCGTGTGGCTTGATTTGTGCGATTGGCGCGAGTGCAGCCTCGCGTTCGCGCAACTCTCTGTTCGAAACTCTTTTTGCCAAATTTTTGGGTGACGCGGTCGTGTGGTTGACGCGATCGCGTGGATGGCCATTTTTGAAAAACGACGCGGACGCGTGGGGCACGCGTTTGTGTGAGTGGGCTTGTGCTTCCAGCATGGGTTCAGCCTCATTCCAGCCCAACTTACTGCCATACACCCATTTACGTCGATTCCACAGAGCCACGTGTTCGCGTGGGTGACGTGGACGCGTGGGAGGCTATTTTGCACATGACGCGGACGCGTGCTGCACGCGGTCGCGTGGATCAATTTGTGCCAAAGGCACGCCTCCAGCCACACTTTCGCGTGACTCTCTGTTCAATCTTATTTTCTTCCCAACGCACTGGTGATGCGGACGCGTCGGCGACGCTGTCGCGTCGCGTGCGATTTTTTTTTAATGCAAAATGTAGAATGCAGTATGCAGATGTTATGAATAATTCCAGGTTCAATGAAATAAAATAAAATTAAAAAACAAACAAAACTAAAGAAAATTATAGTTGAAAAAGGGAACGATCATACCATGGTGGGTTGTCTCCCACCTGGCACTTTTAGTTAAAGTCTTTAAGTTGGACACTTGATGAGCTCCCTGTTATGGTGGCTTGAGCTTGAACTCATCCAGGAATCTCCACCAATGTTTGTACTTCCAGTAGCCTCCGGGGTCCCAAACTAGGCGCATAAAGCCTTCAAGCAAGTTAAAGCAAGTGACAAGGCCCCAAGAGTGTTGATTTCTAGACTGAATTACGGGGTCCCAAACCTTGCTTTTGCACTCGTCTTCTTGTTGATCATCATGATTCCATCTGGGTAGCAAGCAATATGAATTCTCACTAAAGTGGCCAAACAACTTCCTAGACCCATTCAGTTGAGCTTTACACCAACCTTTGCATTTAGATTTCGAGCTTCCAACCACAAGGAACCTAGGATTGTGTTGCCAACCACTAACCATCTCCCTCTTGCTCTTAAAGCCATAAAGAGCTCTAAGTTGACCATCTGTCTCAAGTAAACCATATTCAAGTGGAATGAGAAAGTTAAGAGATATGAATTTTACCCACTTGAATGTTGTATTGGGTGGTAATGGCCCTTGGGGAGAGGTCTCCAGTAACTTTGGCAAGGTGATTTTAAGCTCCACTCCCTTGTGCTCTTCTTGGACAACTTCCACCTCATTGTAAGCTTCTTCTTTAATCTTCATCTCTTGATCAACCTCCTCAAAGTCTTTAGCCATGATATGCCTTGGAGGTTGTACACCCTCCTCAACATCAATTTCAAACGTCTTTGAAGGAGTTTCTATGACTGGACTTTCCCATGGAGGTTCTGCATCTCCTAAGTCTGCAACCACTTCTTCCTCTGCAACTATTATGGCTTTCTCCACTTGTTCCAATACAAAGCCATGTTCCTCATTCTCCACCGAAGTTTCTAGTGTCTCCTTTATGCTACGCTCTTCTTTTGATTCTCCACATGTAGCCATGGGAGTACTTTGAGTGCTCAGATGTTGTGAAGCTAATTTATTTACTAACTCGGTTAAGGCAGTCGCGAGTTCCACTACAGCCCTTTGCATCTTCACTTGCCCTTGAAGAAGAACACGAAGGTTGTCATCCATTGGAGATTGAGGTGGATATGAGGGTTCATTGGTTGGGAGAGATGGCTCATAATACAGAGGTAGTTCTTCTTGATAAGGATATGGAGATGGTGAATATTGAGGTAGTGGTTCTGGGTGTGGTTCATATGGTGGTTGGTGTGGTGGATAAGGATTAGGGTCATATGGTGGTGTTTGGTGGTAAGGGGCTTGTGAGTATGGTGGTCAAGAGTTGTGTTGAGAAGATGGTTCATAAGCATATGGCGGGACTTGTTGGTAACTACAAGGGGGTCCACCATAGTCATCATTTTGGTATGCATCACAGAATGGTTGTTGGTTATAGTGCATTGGATGGGGTTGTTGCCAAGAGGGTTGATCAAATCCTTGTGTCTCCTCCCATCTTTGATTCTTCCAACCTTGATGCCTATTTTCATTATAGTTTCCATTCCTTACAACAACATTGGAACTAAACTTAAAGCGATGGGGTGAGAACTCATAATAGCAAATAAAAATTAAAAATAAAAATAAAAAAAAATTTAAATTAAAAGGTTATTGAAATTTAAATTTTGAATTTGAAAATTAAATTTTGAAATTTGAATTTTGAATTTTAAATTTTAAAATTTGAATTTTGAAGTTGAAATTTGAAATTTGAAATTTGAATTTTAAATTTTGAAATTCGAATTTTTGTAAAAATCAACAATATAAGAAAAAGTTTTGAAAAAGAATTAAATTTTGAAAAGGTTTGATTTTTAAAATTTTAAATTTAAATTTTAAAATTTGAATTTTGGAATTTAAATATTGAATTTTGAAATTTAATTTTGAAATAAGATAAGATAAGGTTTTGAAAAAGATATGATTTTTGAAAAAGATTTGAATTTTGAATTTTAAAACTAAGATAAGATAAGATACAAATTTTAAAATAAAAATCTGAATTTTTAAAATTTTTTTTTACAAATTTGAAAATTCAATTAAAATAAAGAGAAAAGATATTTTTGAATTAAATGAGGAAAGAGAAAAACAATAAAATGACACCAAACTTAAAATTTTTAGATCAAAACGAAGAGAACAACTTGAAGGTCAAGATGAACACGAAGAACAAATTTTTTGAAAATTTTTTAATAACTAAATAAAAAACCAATAACCTCTTAATTTATGAAAAAGCAAAAATAAAAACAAAAATAAAAATAAATAAACAAGCAAAAGAAAATATTTACATTAACCAATAATAAGGCACACGTTTGCAATTCCCTGGCAACAGCGCCATTTTGAAGAGAGAACTTTTGCGTGGTCTAGAAATTCGCAGATAAATCCTCGTTGCAAGTATAGTTCCTAAACCAACAAAAGTCCTTTCATATAAACGTTTGGTTGTCACAAGTAACAAACCCCTAAATAAATTGATAACTGAAGTATTTAAACCTCGGGTCGTCTTCTCAAGGAATTGCAGGGAAGTATGTTCTTATTATTGGTTATGAGTTTTATAGATTGGGGGTTTTGAAATTAAGGAACAAGTAATTTAAATGACAAGTAAAATAAATAAATAACTGTAAAAGAAACTCTTGGCAAGGTATGAAAATTTGGAAGTCCTATCCTAGTTACTCTTATGAGAATTGAGTTTAACCCTACTTAGTTAACCTTTACGAAAGCAAGGGAAAGTCAAGTGGACTAATTAGTTAGATTCCCAAGTCCTAGCCAACTCCTAAAGAAAGACTAGAGTTAGTGGAATTCCAGTCAATTAGATAAATTAATTAACAATCACGATAAGTTGATAACTCAAGAGCCACCAGTTAATCAATTAAAGCCAAGAATATAAAAAGCTAAATAAAGCAATCATAAATCAGAAACACATCAAACTACGTTTAAACATAAATTCAAATCTAACATGGAAAGGTTTATAAGCTAAATTGAAAAGATAAATAACAATTAAAGTAATAAAATAAAATTAGAAAATAAATTAAAGGAACATTGAACCTGTGATGAAGAAAAAATAATCCTAAATCCTAAAACTAAGAGAAATCCTAATCCTAATCCTAAGAGAGAGGATAGAACCTCTCTCTCTAAAAACTACATCTAAAACTAAAAATTATGAATTATGAGCTGATGATTATGAATGAATGGATTCTTTCACTTTATAGCATCTAATCTGTGTTTTATGTGCTGAAAACTGGCTCAAAAACAGCCCAGAAATCGTTGGAAAAGAAATCTGCCACGCTGATTTTCGTCACTGCGACGCGTCCGCGTGGAGCACGCGTTCGCATAACCTAGCGTCAGAGAAACTATAAAGTATTATATATCAAATCGAAGCCCCGGACGTTAGCTTTCCAACGCAACTAAAACCGTATCGTTTGGACCTCTGTAGCTCAAGTTATGACTGTTTGAGTGCGAAGAGGTTAGGCTGGACAGCTTTGCAGTTCCTTCAACTTCTTGTATTCCTTCCACTTTTGCATGCTTCCTTTCCATCCTCCAAGCCATTCCTGCCCTGTAATCTCTGAAAGTACTTAACACACATATCAAGGCATCGAGTGGTAATAAGAGATGATTAATATTAGCAATTTAAAGACCAAAGAAGCATGTTTTCAATCATAGCACAAAATTCGGAAGGAAAATGTAAAATATGCGATTTCTATGAATAAGCGTGAGAATAATGGAAAAAAATCACTCAATTTAGCACAAGATAAACCATAAAATAGTGGTTTATCAGCCTCATCATACATGTTATATTCTCATAATAAATATGTTACTAGTGTCATTTATACTAGTAGCTCAGAAAATAATTTTTAGAGATGTTTTTACGAGTGTTCCGATACATCTAGTTTTAGTAGTTATACACCTGAGATATTTTAATATTATTTTAATCCACCTCGAAGCCAACCAATCACAACTCACCTTACACCCCCAAGACCTCCAAGGCTGTCTCATTTCATCATTTTGGCCGAAAATAACAAGAGAGAAAAGAGAGAAACTTTCATGAACACTTAATCTTCAAAGCTTGATTTATTCTGAACTAAAACTCAAATCAAAATTCCAATTTCACCAAAATGATTCTCTCTTCTTCCTCTACATAACCATATAACTTATCAAGGATGGAAATAAGGTGAGATGGCTGTCTCCCTCCCTCTTCAATTCGGTTTTCAAGGAAACATGCTTAAACAAGTGTTTTCTTGATGTTCTTCCTTAGATCTCTTGCTTAGCTTGACTTGTGGGCCAAAGATCTTTGATTTCCTGCACGTTTAAGGTGAGGATAACCTTTTTAGATGCTGCTGAAGTTTGTTTAGTTGATGGTTTAGAGTTTTAAAGTTGTTCTTGATGTGTTTTAGGAGGAAAAAGTGCTTTAAGAACACTTTAAAGAGTAACTGGATTTGGAGTAGCAAATCAAGGTAGGGTTTGACGAATTTAATCTTGATTGATTGTGTTTGAGTTGTGTGATTATGATATGGTTTGGCTGTGCTTAAAATTGATGATTTATATGAGTGATTCTTGTTGAAATTTTGGTGAAAATTTGATGAAATTTGATGATATTCAACTTTGAAATTATGTTCTTTATGGCTGCTGGAAAAACATACCCTAGAGCCTAAATTGGGGTTCAATTTGTGTTGAAATCATGTAGAAAAGATTGGTTTTAGTGGCTGCTAATTTATTATGAATTATGGTAAAAATCGGTTACTGAAAAGACTAAAAAACGGGTAAAAACAGAGAAAGAATCAGATGAATTTCCGAAGAACATGAAGATTACTTTGAGTGTGGTGAAGAACATTGAAGAACACCTTTTAGATCTTAGAAAGGGCAAGGAAGTAATTATTTTGGTGTTTGAGGGGTTATTTTGTAATTTCTGAAAGTTAGGGTAGTTAAAGTAGAAATATTAAAAGTTACCAGGGTAAAAAGTTAATTTTAAAGGTTAAAAGGTAAAGGCAAGGTAATTTTAGAAAATTTAGTAATAAAATAATAAATAATAATAAAATATTAAATAATAATATTTAATTAAAATTAATATTTTAGTAAAAATAATAAAATAATGCGAAAAAGACAGTTTTCTGTAAAAGCTTTAGAAAGATAAAAAGAAAGAAGAGATAAAAATCAAAGAAAAAGTCTGTAAAGTTTTAACGACAGAAAAACAGACAGAGACTAGTGAACGAACTAGGACAACTTAGTTAGTACTTGAGTTGCGACTAGGGTTAGGTATTATATGAAAAGTTAAATTGTTTCAGTATAGACTTAATGAACTTATATCTAGGGCAGGCTAGCTATTCATACGAAATTTACATAAGCTTTAAATACATACGTTAAGCAGAAAAATCAGAGTAGAGTAAAGAAACATAGAGCACAGAGTAACCAGAGTAAAGTAAAGAGATAAAGAGAAAAAGAGTGATATAGATACAGAAGAAAGAGTAATCAGAGAAAAGTAAAGAGATACAGAGAACAGAGTAACCAGAGCAGAGTAAAGAGATACAGCGAAAAGAGAAACCAGAACAGAGTAAAGAGATATAAAGAGAAGAGTAATATAATAAAGAGATATTTATATATATATATTAGTTGGTTGATGCAACCCAGAGCTATATTTATATATATATTAGTTGCTTGACGCAACCCAGAGCTATATTTAATACATATTAGTTGTTTAATGCAACCTAGAGCTATATTTATATATATACTAGTTGCTTGAAGCAACCCAGAGCTATATTTATATATATATTAGTTGCTTGACGCAACCCAGAGCTATATTTAACACATATTAGTTGCTTGATGCAACCCAGAGTTTCTGTAGGGATACTAAGTTACCTACAACCATTTTCTGATTCCCCAGAGCAGAGTAGAGTTTCATGCCTTAAGCAGAGGCCGTCTCGAATGAGCGGATATTACTATCCTTTAGGAACGGAAAATCGTATCTGGGAAATCGGGATTACTCGTAACCGGATAAATGTCAGGATTGCGGGTAGCCAACCGACACTTGAGCTCATGGCCTGCGCTAGGGCTAGACATGCATCATTTTGTCTGCGCATCATTCTTTGTTGCATTCCTTTCTATGTGTGATCTATTTCCTTATGTTTGTTTGCTTGTATGCTATTTCTGTGTTACATTTTCTTGTATTCTTTTGTTTGTGTTATGCTTTCTGTTGTCTCTACTTTCTCTTTCTATCTTTATCTTCTGTTTACTGCTTCGCTATATTCTGTTATTCGTCTACTCATCGACACCGTGTAAATGAACGTAACTAATAACCCCGGCCCTACTAAGAACTCCCCAGTTCTTACCCCCTTCTCTCCCTTCCTCCCCTTCAGATGGAATCGGGCGTGATATTCTATGAAGTCGATGACCTATACATTTACGAGGATCCAGTGTACTATGGTTACTACATTCTGAGTGCGGAGCTTCGTATGAGACGTTATATGTTACAAAACCGTCCCTTCCAACATCCTTTGTGTAGTCCGCTTTTTGATCCTAATGATCCCTACGACTTTCCCTTATCCTGGTTACACCCTGATGCACCTGGACATCCTTTTCCCGATGATCATGGACACTCTATACCAGCTCAACCCTTGAATGAGGTGGCACCTGAGCCTATCATTCCTAATGAGCCCGAGATAGCTGGAGAGTACGTACATGTGATTCTACCAGAGTGGGACCTTCCCCCTGAGCTATTCTTAGACTTTCCACAACCTACTGAGTCGGCACTACCGGATGACGGGGTAGCTCCGATATACGCGAACGGACCTGTGCTCGCGAATGATTTTGTACATAGTGACAGCAGTATTTCTGGTGGATCTTAGCGTATAGCTGTAGCCGCAAACGATGAGGAGGAGGAGGATCCCTGAGATAGAGATAGAGCAGAATGAGGAGATGGGTGAGCCTCACGACGATCTTTTGAACGGCCACATGTAGATATAGTTTGACAGCCGTAGGGGTATTCTTTTGATGACACTCTAGTCTGACATTATCTATTAGTTAGTCTCTCACTTGTGTTAGTACACCCGAGAGCTAGGAGCTATATAGTGGTTAGGCTATCCTAGGCGCCAGTTTAGCGGCTTTTTGTATAGGCCAGGCCCTGGGAGTGTCATGTATATATTAGCTACGTAGGTTGACGAGGATGTAAACTGACTTGATCTTGTGTAAAAGCTACATGTTTTGTTATATTGTACATGACGTATATTATCTGCTATATTTCTATATTTCTCTATGCTTGCTTTTATTGCTCTCAATGTATGCTTGTTTATTTTTACATTATCATCTGCAGCAAATAAAAAAAAAATTACTCATAAAATTGGCAACGTTCTAACAAGGCACATGCTCATATATTAAATAATAGATAATAGTTAGGAAGGACAAGTTAGTCACACTTAGCTTCTTGTATGACCATCGCATACTGGGAATTGGGTCATTACAAAATTGCTAGTGAAATCTGTGTGGTGAACACGGAGTGGGTAGGAGATGCTGACAACAAGTACAAATACTTGAGAAGGGGAGATCTCACTCCTGAAGCAAAAGGGTGGTATGAACTAATAAAGAGATCGATCTTAGGCACAGTGAACACTTCAGAGGTCACAAAAAAAAGAGCTATCATGTTATACTGTATAATAATGGGAGGAGAAGTGAAGGTTCACGAGCTGATTGCAAGTGATATTCAAAGGATTGCCGAGAAGAGTTCAGCTAAAGCTTGGCTACACTACCCAAGTACCATTATGCGGCTATGCAGGAAGGCTAAAGTACCAATGGAGGATGCAAATCCAACATCGTTGAATCCAGGCATACCTGTAACCTTCGAGAGGATGATGATTGTCACAGAGGCACAACAGAGTCGAAGGCTACAAAAAGGGAGAAGAAGAGAAGAACCACAAGAAGAACCACAAGGAGAACAAGAAGAACAGCAACAATTCCAACCACAGAACAACATGGACATGGTTCAGATGCAAGAGGCAATTGAGAGGTTGTCACAACAATGCATGGGGATTCAAGAGAAGCAGGAAGAATTCCATTCACAGTACACAAGGTCTCAACAAAGACAAGAGGAGCTTCAGTTGAGGATGATAAGTCAACAAAGGGATTATGAGTCACGATCCTTAGTGATGCAATAGGAACAAGCTTTCCAATTTCATGAATCATTTGACCAGTTGACCCAACTGCAAGCTGAGAACATGAGAGCTTTCAAATAATTCACAACCCTTCAGGATGCAAGGTATGGAGTTCAAGCTGACTATAACATAAATGGCCAAATAAAGTTGAGCTACATTGCGGATCATCTACACAATATGGAACCAGCATTTCCTACTTATGATGAATACTTCAAGGGGAGGAATGAAAGAGAACTAGAAAAAGCATTATTCCTTGAAGACAGAGTAAAAGAGACAATGAAGAAAGTTAGATTCTGGCAAAAGCTAACAGGCAGGGGCAAGGGAGAAACCAGCAAACAAGCAAGTGAGAAGAAAAAGAAAGACAAACGAAAGGTGGAATTGCTCTTTGCTTATCACATTCAATAAAGAAAGAGCATGCTTGTTTAGTTGATAGTCTTTTTATTTTAATAGTTTTTACATCCTGTCTGTTTAACTTTGCAATAAGTAGGCTAGCCTAAGTGTGTTCTTGTGTTTATTCACTTTCACTTAATTGAATGCATGCTTTGTCTCCTATGCCTTTTTAATTCAATAAAAGAGAAATGTTTGAATTAGGAAGTAAATATCCAATGTTGCACAAGTTAGAATGAAAGTTAGTGGTGGTATTTGTTGATTTAATGCATGGCTCATGAAATAAATGCTGCATAATGATATGTTCTTTGAAGAATGAACTAGTTTGCTATTATAAAGGCTTGTATCATTAAAAACCCCTTGAAAATGAAATAAAACAGAAAGAAAAAGAAAGAGAAAAAGCCAAGAGTGGCAAAGAAAATAAACAATAAGGCTAGGCACCAATAGCTTGGACCCTAGGACACATGCCTGTGGTGTTTTTGTACTAGGATATGCTTGGACAAGTAAGTTCTGAGGAGTATTTCAAAACTTGGCCACTTAGATCAACTGATTTGGGATTGCCAACTGAAAGTCCACAATAAAGAGCAACCTAGCTACATAACACTTAGTTATCCAAAGAGATGCTGGGCATCAATGATCCTAGGAAGAAAAGGGTAAGCCATGTGTCTGTGGTGAAGAAATGTTGAGCAAAATAAAGCCAAAGGCTGCTGTAATATTTGCCACCAAGCCTTCCAAGAATAATAAGCTCTCTGAGCAAAACAAAGAAGGAAAAGTTAGCAAGGGAACAAGCAAAAGTAAAGCTTTATAGCAGCAAACTTAGTGAACCTTTAAGGAAACATCTCTTATGTAATAGCAAGCAATACATGAACCACCATTGTCTGCATAAAAATCCCATGGACTGAATTCAACTATATGCTGAATAAGGATATGCACACTTCTCTGTTTCATGTCATTTTCTCTTATGTTTGATGCTTGCTTGGGGACAAGCAAGATTTAAGTTTGGTGTTGTGATGCCAAGGCATCTTAGCCTAGTTTTACTAGCCTTTTTCCTTTGTTTTTAATAGATTTTATACACTTTCTTGAATTACAAGTAAGCCATTTGGGTAGAAATTCATGTGTATTTGGATTCAATCAACCATGAGTAAATTGATGCATTTTTATGAGGTTTTGTACTATAATTGCTTATATGTCAAGGATGATAAGAAGTCTCATGATTTTAGCATAACTTTGATGCATTTGTTGATTGATGACAGGTGACCAAAAGGCTTGGAGGAAGGTTGAAGAAAGGGGATGGCAGCAATTGAAATGAAGGCAGCAAAGCCACTTTGGAAAGAGCCCACGTTTGTGCCAACGTTTGCCTCAAACTTGAGGTCAAACGTTGGCTTAAGAAGAACCCTGGAGAAGCCAAAGTTTACGCCAACGTTTGCCTCAAACTTGAGGTCAAACGTTGGCTTAAAAACAAGCCCTGGAGAAGCCAAAGTTTGTGCCAATGTTTGCCTCAAACTTGAGGTCAAACGTTAGCTCAAAAACTAACCCTGGAGGAAGCAACGTTTACGCCAATGTTTGCCTCAAACTTGAGGTCAAACGTTGGCTCACAAATACATCAGGGGAGGACTTAACGTTTGCGCCAATGTTTGCCTCAAACTTGAGGTCAAACATTGGCTGAAAACTACACCAGGGGGACTTAATGTTTGTGCCAACGTTTGCCTCAAACTTGAGGTCAAACGTTGGCTGCAAAATGGCCTTGGAGGGAGCATGTTTGAGCTCACGTTTGACCTCAAACATGAACTCAAACGTGAGTGACAGAAAAGACACCGTTCTGCATAACGCCAACACGCCAACGTTTGAGTCAACGTTTGCCTCAAACGTTGACTCAAACTTGAATACTCCAATGTCCAAATTGCAAATGGATTTCTTCTCAAGTCCAAGAGCAATCAACTGAGGCTATCTTCAATTCAATTCCATCAAGGCCAAGGCCCAAATTCAAGGCTTAATAATCAATAGAAGAAAGTGTATAAATAGAAGTTAGTTTGATTTAGACAGAACTTTTTGGAACTTGGAACTTTACTTTTGTATTTTTCACTTCTGTTAGAATTTTGAATTGTAATTTGGAGAGCTTTTATTCGGATCTTGGAGAATTGGGAGGGGAATTGAGTTTTCTTCTCCTCTGGGTTTTCTATTTTCTTTTCTGCAAAGCTTGTTTGAGTCTTGGGTGTGGAGAATTGAGGAAATTCTATCTCAATCTCACCTTGAGATCTCTTTGTTTCTTTCTCTGCATAATTCAGATTTAGTGATTTGAATTCAAGTTTCTCTACTATTTTGAATTTTAATTTGTTTGCAATTGCTTTCAGAATTGGATCAAGGAAGGTAGTGAGATCTAGACTTAGTTTTCTAGTCTCTTGACCCCTGAGATCTGGATTTTCCTTTTAATTCTTTTGTTGAATGCTTCTTCAAGCTAATTTACCTTCTTGTTAGAGATCTATCTCAATTCAATTCATTGTTTACTCTTCTGTCCACTGCAATTTACTTTTCTTTATTTAAATTTCTGCAATCCCAATTCCCAATTCCTTTTATAATTCAAGCAATTTACATTTCTTGCACTTTAAGCTTCAGTCATTTACATTTCTTGCAATTCAAGTTTCTGCAATTTACATTACTTGCACTTTAAGATTCAGCTTCTTTACTTTCTTTACTCTTTAGTTTACTGCAATTCTTCCCTCTCCCTTTACAATTCATGCAATTTAGTTTCTGTCAATTACAAATCACTCAAATCAACTCTTGTTCGCTTGACTAAATCAACAACTAAACTAAAATTGCTCAATCCTTCAATCCCTGTGGGATCGACCTCATTCACATGAGTTATTATTACTTGATGCGACCCGGTACACTTGCCGGTGAGTTTTGTGTTGGATCGTGTTCCATACATCACCTGTCCTATTGGCTGTGATATCACATTGTCGGTTCAACTGCCAACCCGCCACATCTCCATGGAGATGTCGCCCTTCGGAATCATCATTGGGAACCCTCGAGATATAGTGCTCGGATCACTGCCCAGGGTTTTGCGCCTGCACGCTCTATTGATTCGAAGGGATGCGAGCGGGATACTCTTGCCATAGACCTCACATCTCAATTCAAGCGGGACAAACCACTGCCCTTACGCTGCCGCTGCTACCTCAATGGGCAGGATCCAACCGCCGTCCCTGCCGGGTGCATAGCGTCTCATAATCTCAATTTAAAACAATAGTTCAGTGGTTTTGCATAAAACATTTTCAATACAACAATGATTCATCGTTGCACATTTGAGTCCTCAACTCATCTCAACCACTGTCACATCAACATTTCCATTTCTGAGTCCTTGACTCATCACAACTACTGTCAATTCACTTTTCCATTTCCGAGTCCTCGACTCATCATGACTACTGTCAATTCACATTTTCATTTCCGAGTCCTCGAATCATTAGTTCTCATCTCATATATCAATCATTCTTCACATACCGTCAAACACATCCTCAGTACACCCGGAACCTAAACCTCTGTTTCCTAATTTTTCATAATAATCATCAACTAAAACCCTTAGGTTATTTCCCATGTTCTCATGTCCAAAATTAAGCCCAAAAGTCTCAAAATGGTGTCATAGAAGCTCACAATCTCTTTGGGAAGATAGAATAGTTCAAAACAAAGTTAAATTTGAGAAACAGGATGTGTGTGCACGCCCTGGAGAAGTTTTAAAACGTGTGCGTACGCATAGAGGTGTGTGTACGCACAGGTGCCAAAATTCACAATATCTGTTCGATCGCACAACCTGTGCCAGTGCCCTCAATAGACTGACCTTCCCAATGTGTTCGTGCGCACAGGGCTGTGCGTATGCACAGGTTGCAATTCCTCATTGGGTATGTGCGCGCACAAGCTATGTTAGCGCTGTAAACAGATTGCCTGCCTCTGCGTGTGCATACGCACAGGTCTGTGCATGCGCATAGGCTAAAATTTTTGCAGAGGTGTGCGTGCACACATACTAGAAATCATAAAATTCTGCAACTTTGCAGAATTTCATATTTTAACACCAAACTTCGATTGATCATAACTTCCTCTACAAAATTCCAAATTTTACAAACTTTATATTGATTCGAAGGATTTTTAATAAGCTTTAATTCCAAACAAATTTTAATCAATTTTGAAAACTGAGGCATGAGTTATGGTCAGACAAAGTTCACCCAAAACCAACTTTTGCCAAAATCCCCAATTCCTTGTAAAACACAACCAAAACCATACCAACCCATTCTAAACTCCATTTCTCATCAGAATTTACCCTTTGTGTCATATTACACCAACTTACCATATTTTCCTTCACATATTATTCTGAACCTCAATATCACATATATCATCTTTTAATCAATCATCTTTCATATTTTGCAACCACATTACCATTTCATCAATCCCAACATCACACATATTATCACCATTCACTTTTCAATTCACAAAATCAATCATCATCATCATATCATCATCAATCCATAATAAATCATCATATATCAATATTCAACAACTCATCAACCATTATAATTCAAACCTATCCTATAGGTCACTAGCCTAAGTGTCCATGAATATTATATACTACATAGAGGAAACCAAAACCATACCTTGGCCGATTCCCAATATGCTCTCAACCCAAATTTGAGCACAAACTAGGCTTCCAACCACAAGCAAGCCTCCAATATAACTTCAACAGGCACCAACAAGCTCCAAACTCACAACTTCAAGCTATAACACACATAATTCACAATAATTCAACCTAGGGCTCATCAAAATTGAAATTTCACAAGAGTTCAATGCCTCTTACTGATGTCAGGGAATTTTGGCCAGTTTCACTGACCTTTTCTTTACTGTTTTTAGGATAGTTTCATGCATTTCCTTAGGAAATAAGCTAGTTTTGGGTAGATATTCACTTACATCTTGATTCAAGCATACATTGTGCACTTTACATGATTTCATGAGGATTTTGCATGAATTTAAGGACAAATTGGATGTTGCATTTCCCATGACTTGGACTAGAACTTTGATGCACTTTATTGCTTGATTTCAGGACAAAGGAAGCAAAGAAAAACCACATTAGTGGCTACGTTAGTTACACTAACGTTAACACTAACGTGGAATAGGAGTAACTTGCAAAGTTAATGAGAAAAGTGATTGCCAATAACGTTCTCGAAGCCATCATTGGAGCCAACGTTAGTGACACTTAACATTATCACTAACGTTGGACCAAGCTCATGAGTGGCCACGTTAGTCACCACGTTAACTTAGTTAACGTGGCCTCTAACGCTAAGAAGAAAGGGGGGAAGCCAACGTTAGTGATATTCAACATTATCACTAACATTGGCCAAGTCACACTAGGCCACGTTAACCTAGTTAACGTGGAAGCTAATGTGAGGAAACAAGGTGGTCGACAACGTTAGTGACACTAAACATTGTCACTAACGTTGGAAGGAACCCATACAAGCCCCAATGAGCCACGTTAACTTCCACGTTAAAGAAGAGAGGTGACACCAACGTTAGTGACACCCAACATTGTCACTAACGTTGGAAGGAGCCCACACATGCCACCATGAGCCACGTTAACTCCCACGTTAACTTAGTTAACGTGGAAGCTAACGTGGATAAGGGAATGTTGAACCAACGTTAGTGACACTCAACTTTGTCACTAACGTTGGAGATGGCTAGTATAGGCCACGTTAACCTAGTTAACGTGGACTCTAACGTGGGAGCTAAGGGGCACATTGGAACGTTAGTGACAATGTTAAGTGTCACTAACGTTCTCGAAGGTTGGCAAGCCTACGTTAAAAGAGCCACATTAACTAAGTTAATGTGGACTCTAACGTAGGGAAGGGGGAGGCTTCTCAACGTTATTGGGAAAGTTGAGTCTCAATAACGTGCACAAAAGACAAAGAGGCAACGTTAGTGGCAACGTTTGTGCCACTAACGTTGAGGTTAACGTGGCTCTTACTTGGGTAAGGAACGTTAGTGAAAAATTTGAATGTCACTAACGTTCTCGAACCCATATTTTCACTAAACGTTAACACCACTAACGTCCTGAGCAAAAGTCTCTGCCCACTTCACAATTTCTCTCTGCAAGTAAAGCCAAGCCCAATGAAGAAGATAACTGCTTCAAACTCAAGATCCAAAGGCCCAGACCCAAGACTTGAAGAACCAACTAGAAGAGTAGAAGAGTAGTATATATAGGAGTAGCTTTGAATTAAAAGGGGAGTTGGAAAATATAGGGAGCCTCTGGGCATAAAATTACTCTCTGTATTTACTTTCTCTGCACTTCTAGTTTCATTATGTATTCTCCATCTTTGTTTTCATTTTCTAGAGCTATGAACAACTAAACCCCTTTCATTGGGTTAGGGAGCTCTGTTGTAATTTGATGGATCAATACTAGTTATCATTATTCTTCTTCTATCTTTTCTCTTGATTTTACTTGAAAGCTTTCGATCTTCATCCAATTGGGTAGTTATCTTGGAAAAGAAGCTATTCATACTTGGATCTCTTCTGAACCTTGAAAGAGGAATGAAGAGATCAAGCTAGAAATGCTTTCTCATGCTGGACCAAATTGGGTTTGGATGGATATGTGACTATAATCCTCTCAACACTTGATTTGGAAAATGCATGTGGTATAATCAGTGACCATACTTCATCTCTTCTCATGAGCAATTGACCAAGGAATTGGCTATTGATCAAGATTTGAGAGATTGAATTACAAGAAATTGTAATTCAATCACTTAAGATTGCCAAGGAGATCAATGAGTGCATTGATTGAGGAAGAGATGTAAATGAAATTGATCCGGAGAATGCAACATCTCCTGAGCCCAATGAACTCCCCATTTCTGATCTTACCTATTCTCTTTATTTTCTGTTACTTACTTTTATGAGCAATTCCCCCATTCCCATTTACAATTCTGCAATTTACTTCAGTCATTTACTTTCAGTTCTTTAATTCTAGTATTTACTTTTTCTGTCATTTACCTTCCCGCCATTTTATTTTCTGTAATTCTAAACTCAAATTCTGGATTCGCTCAACTAGAACATTCCTCTAATTAAAGTTGCTTGATCAATCAATCCTTGTGGGATTCGACCTCACTCTATTGTGAGTTTTTACTTGACGATAAATTCGGTACAATTGCCGAAGGAAATTTGTTGCGAGACAAGTTTTTCGTGCATCACTTACCTTGTTCAACAGTTTTGGTAGCTAAAATCCAAGGCTAAGCAAGAGTTAGAGTGAACCTAAATACCCAAAAATCACAAAACCTCACTTAATCAAAAGCCCTAAACTCGAAATTTTGAAGGGAAGAACTGAGAGGGATTCAAGATTTTCTTACCAGTTTCTTAGGTGAATTTTCTAGAGCTCTTCACGAAGAACACGTAGCCACAAACGGTGCAGCAATCGGAGCTCCGTAGCTCAAGATATGAGCTTGAGAAGATGGAAGTGAATAGTGTTCATGGGGTTCTCTTCTCCTTCTCTTCTCAGCTGAGTGTGTAGTGTTTGGGTGTGGTTTGTGCTGAAATTGGTTCATTAATGAACCTTTTATATGTTGGGCTTGGGCCCAACTTGGACCCAGTCCAACCCGTTAACGTTTTTAGCCCGTTTGGCCCAACTTCGGGCCAAACCTTTAAAATTAACGCCCGGTTTTCGACTTCTATTATTTTTCTAAGATTTTTGACTGTTTTAACTTTTTCTCGCGCAGCACCAGGCAGACTTGAACTGGTTCGACCGGTTCAACTGCCGATTCATAGTTTTTCACGGTTTTTCGCAAAAAATTTATTTTCTGACTCAGAAAGACCTACTGATTCCAAAAATCATATTTAAATCCTCAAATACTCACTCTATTTTTTCAAAACCTAATTTGGGCAATATTAATTACTTAATTAAACTGGTAATTAAGCTCGGTTCTTACATCAAAACCTGATAACTACTTAGGTGGACCATGCTCCTCTGTGCTTTCGTCAAAACGAACACGATTTATTCTAAATCTATGATTTCTTCCCAAAAAACGTCTATGACCCATGAAGCACCATTTAGAACTATAACAGAGATAACAAGGAAAAGAATCAAAGTTACAAGTGGGACAAGCTAAACCAGTGTGTGTGTTCCAACTAGATAGCATACCTAACCCAAGAAAATCACTTATTGTCCCCATAAGAGTTGCATGAATTCTAAATGTGTTTCCGGATGATGAGTCAAAGGTCTCCACACCATCAATCCACAAATCTTTCAATTAATTTATAAGGGGCTGCAAGTACACATCTATCTTATTTCCCAGAGACTTCTTTCCTGGAATAACCATTGATAAGATGAAAGAAGTGTGTTTCATACACATCCAAGGTAGAAGATTGTATGGAATGAAGAATACAGGCCAAATGCTATTAGTAGAACTCAAGGCTCCGAAGGGATTAAAACCATCAAACCTCTTTCCCCCCATCGCGGTCCCCTCCTTCATCTCCGATCTGTTCTGTGGCGGCGCAGAGGCGGCGGTGCGACTGGGACTGGGTGCGGCTCCACCAACCTCGCGTGACAGAGGCGCAACTGCTGGCTCCAGGAACGGGACGATGACGCGGTGACCCCGACGGCGACTGGGCGCAGCCCACGGCTCCATGGATGGAGGCGACGCCGTGAGCTCCCATTCTTCTCTCCTCTGCCGCATAGCTTCTTCCCCCTTGCTCGGTAATGGTCCTCCCCGTGATGGCGGCGAACGGCGAGCAGCTCGGCGGTGACGGTGAGGTCCGCCGGCGCTAGCCCGCGCCTCTCTTCCTTCCCCTGCTTCCCTCTGCGTTCCTCGTTTTCTCCTGGCCCTTTTCTCTCTTTTTCTTCTCCTGGTAGCAGCTGTTGCTCCTGTAGTTAGGCGTGTGTGTGTGTTGGGTTCAGGGGAACCGGGTAACCGGGTAGGGTTTTTCAGGGTTAGGATTCATTTTCAAAAATTAGGATTAAGGGCATTTTAGTAATTTTACTTAAAAATAAGGATGATATTGTAATTAGAAATAAATTCTAACCCAACAATAATAATGTATAAAAATACTATTTACTCACCAATCTCACACTTTATTTTCAATAAAATGTCCAAATCAAATAATTTGAAATAATATAATTAATTTCTCTATTTTCCAAAATAGCAATATCAATATATTAAAATATTGATTATTTAGTCCATATCATATAAAATCCTTATTATTTCGTAACTATCAACTTTATAATTTAAATATAGAAAATAATCCAATAATTATAAAATTGGATAATAATCATAACTTATCTCAAATCCAATAAATCAAAGCTTGCCTTAATTACCTTTAATAAAATAATTTCTGAAATTAAGGCTATAAATAACTATATGATTTGAGACTTGATCATAATAAGACTTTTCAAAAGTTCTGGGTCTTACATCCTACCCACCTTATAAAAATTTTCGCCCTCGAAAATTGATACAGAATGAAAGAAATTCCATAACAGTTTACCCTTGAACACATTTACGGAAGAAGCAAAAATATCTCAAAATATAATCATAAATACGATTTTCAAATCCTTTGATTGTCATAAGCATAAGGATGTAAAGGTAGGAGTGATTGCAAAGCAAACGTTACAAGGTAGGCTCAATGCAAAAGATAACATGGGTCAATCATGTGATAGAAAGGCAAGGCATCAAAGGCTATCAAACATGATGGAGTTAAAACGACGTGCTCAGCATCCGCACACTAATCGCACATCAACCTCAAAGCTTCAACTTTCCAACTCCATCAAGCACTTTACAATCTTCATACTCGATCACAAGCCTGACAACCGCAAACCCATTCAAAAAGAACAAAACACCCACAACTCATACGTTGCACACCTACCGCTTCAACTTCTGTATACACATATCACACCTTAAGGAACTAACGCATCGCGCTACTACATCTACAAGTCGCACGTGATGTCAAAACAATTCTCGAGTCTACTCAGAAGGATACAAGATTTAAAGAGGAGAGTCAAATATCAAGGATAATACTCAAAGAGTTGAGAGAATGTATCCAGTTCCAGAATAACAAGGACACTCAAACAATGAAGTTTGCTAGACTCAATTCAATTGACAACTTCAAAGATAACCCTTGGATCAAAGAAGTTCAATAGGATCAATAGGAAGAAAACCAGCGCATCATTTTGAGACAACTCAAGCTGAGTTGAAGAAGCATAAGGTTTACAGAAGAGAATATTTCAAACCCAAGACAAAGCTCACAGAACTCAAGAGCACAAATAAAAGTACTTTCGAATACATTGTTCATAAAAGAATCGAAAACTTGCGGAAAAACCACTTCGCAGTCTGAAATAGAAGGTTAAGTAACAACATCCATCAAGAGAGTAACAAAAGCATAATCGTGTCTTTGCTTTAATACAAATTCATGTTGAAGTAGACTTTGTAGAGTTCTAAAACAAAATGCACACAAGTTTGACCAATAGCTAAAATATTTCCTCAAATATTTTAGAAAGATAATTAGATGCACAACTTAACCAAAAGCAGTTCATAAAAACTCGGAAGTAATCAAATGCTTGTTCAAAATTCTCAAAATTTCATATTCAAACAAGCATGTATAACATTTATAGCAAGTACGAAAGAGGAAGTTAAACTCTTTTTAGAAAAGAAACTCCGAGGTAAAAATTTGCTTACAATCTGGTAAGGAAATAAGTGGTGCGCTACAAACAAACCGGTTTCCACTAAACAAGGAAGCTTTTCAAAACTTCATTTAAAATAGCGCATGCCGATTTTTAAATTAACTTCATCAAAATTGAACAATGGTTTCAATCTCAATCAAGCAACAGAAAGTAAATTCCGTTTAATATTTCTTCAAAGAGAATTCAAAACTTCTTTAAAAGATTCAAAACAAGACTCTAAAAGTGTTCTTAAAATCACCATCTCAGAAGAACATTCAAGAAGTTCAAGATGTACTAAAAAGGAGTCAAGCCATACTAGAAAGGATCTCAAATTAAAATAGTCCAAACAAGACCCACTAGACATGAAACATCAAACAAATTTTAAATTGATCCAAAAGAATACAAAAGTCATAGAAAAAGACAACTCAATCATTAGTAATTTCTCAAGGATAAATCTTTGACTAAAAACTCTTGTAAAGACAATGAGAATAAATGATGCACTATTTTGAAATGAATCAAACTAACTCAAATAAGAATGAGATTCACAAGGTTGGAAAAACCTAGATCAATAGTAATGCTCACAAGATGTAAGAGATCAGTTAAAAACAAGGTCAAGCATGACATTCGTGGAGATGGAAAGCTTAAGAGAGAATGAGTTCGTTCATAAGAAGAAAGCCATGAGTCTAACATTTTCAAAAGAACAACAATGGCATAAACCATGTAGTATGCTAAATCAGACTCAAATCAAAATGAACTAAGTAAAGTTTATCAAATGAAACTCAACCCGGATAAAAGCGAGAAATGCCCTTTCTTTCCAGAATTTTGAAAAATACCCCAAATACATAATCAAATGAAGACGTGCATTAGAACTATAGTAAAATTACTAGAAAGTCAAATTGTATTTAAAGTAAGTGCAATTCCGTAAACCAGTAAAAGTACAGACGAGGCATTAGAAATAAATAGTTGTTAAACTGTATAAGAAATCTCAAGTTTCATATATAGGTAAGTATACATCTATCCAACAGCAACTTTATAAAAATCTCAAAATTGTCTGTAATTCACTGTCAAATAAGAGGAAAACTGAATCAACAAGTTCTCTAAGAATGAACACGGAACCCGGAGTTAAAAGTCACAGCACATTAAGACAAGTTCAAGACTATATCAAAGAATACTTGAATCAAGAAGAACTCAAACAGAGAAAGGTAGATACAACAAGGATTCCAAACAAGCATATGCAATTGAGATCAAACAAGAATGCATATGAATAGAGAAATAGAGTTGAAAACGCAAGCTACTTTTCAAGAGGATTAACAAACAAGAACTTCAAATTAGGACATGAAGGAACAGGTCGACTCGAACAGAATTCAAGACACACAACTGAATAGCCTCGAGAAATAGTTTCCAACGTTCCCAAAACTCGCGATTCGCTTTACTCGAAACTCATATATCATCTATGATAACCCATCAGTGCTTCCATATACATAATTCACTAGTATTAAGCCGGCCAAACTTAATACCAAGAATCATGCAATGCAAGACTAACAGCGTTAATCAATAGACTGTCATGTGCATAAAGCTCTAATTCTCGTCTTTCGACAAGACCTAATACATGACAAACGCTCAGAGCATGCAATTGAAGCATAGTCAGTCCATTCCTCAGGCTCTACAGGAAGAACTGCTCTGATACCATAATGTAACACCCTAACTACCAAAGCTCACACTTCCGGCTGCGCGACTCTGATAGTTCGGACATTACGACGACTTTTATATTATTTAATACTAAAATATGAGCCTGTTTAAAACTTTAAATCGCAATACCGATCCAAAAATACTTTCATCCGATATCATACATCCATAAATACCATACAACTTACAAAACTCATAAAGAGTACATCCATATATATATATACATACATATATATAAGTAATATTACAACCATAATCCAATACAATTCCTATCCCTCTTACAGATTATATCAAGATAAAGGCGAGGGTACAATAAACCATAGCTAAAACAATACAGAGCATCACAACAACAATTAAATAAGCTCTTCGTAACTTCTGCGCCCATATCCTGAAAGGGAAAAAAATGTAGGGGGGTGAGAACATCATCCTCGAAAGGGTTCTCAGTAGAGGGTTTTTGGGAATTACTGTAATAGGATACATGAGTATAAACCGTACCAGTGATTAATAACCGTCTTATGCCTCCTTTTCAAAAACAACGGTTTACAATAAAAGTAAAGTCGGAAATCTTTTCTGAAAGAGGAACCATTCAATTCTCAAAAACTCAAAAGCCTTTCAACACGATTTATCTATGCTGAAACAAAATAGCCTTTCATATTTTATTACAAACCAGAAACACAAAACCGAAATCAACCATCGGTTCATCTCATTCCAACCACGGCCCTAGGCCCAAACAATCCAACCATCAACCAATCACCACAGTCCAACAGAGTCCCAGTAGCAAACACAAATAGGAAGATGAAAGCACAAACAAACAGTTATTGCAAGTAGAACAATTAGCAATTAATCACATAGGCACACCAAGTATAATATGCACACCCAAACAATGTCACATAGATGCATATGATGCATGCCTGTCCCTAGTGGCTGATGATATCATCTGTCGGTTATATAGCCAACCCGACACGTCCTGGTAGCTAACCATGGACAGAAACACCCATCGCGGAGCAAGCAGGTTTGAGCTACAACCCCATTGCTACTATTCGCTCAACCCAGAGCCAGTGGAATAACCACTACTGCGGCTACTACCCAGGCGGGTGTTTAACAGCTCAACCTGGAGCGAGTGGAATCACCACTACTACCGCTACTACCCAGGCGTCACAGTTGCTGACCTGGAGCAAGTGGGACGAACCACAACCGTTGCTACTACCCAGGTATCTCAAGCATATATTCATTCAGTCCCAGTCATGGATCAACATCCATCTCAGCCATCCGGCTTAAGTTCATAATTCATAGTCAGCCATACGGCCCATAACTCATTCAGCAATCAGCCATAAATCAATATCTTACACAGCCATTCCGGCTCACAGTTCAATCCAGAACCAGCCATTATTCATAATCATACACAGCCATTCCGGCCCATAACAAAACAGCACTTTCACCATTCAACATCATCGAATTCATAAAACCGGCATTTAAGCCTCAAATCACTTTTCTCAAGCCATTTCACTTTGAAATCAAATTTCAACTCTTTTCAGCCTTGGCTTTAAAGATCTCATTTCTCAAATCATCTCAGGCTCATAAGCCAAATTTACTCAAAGCAAGTTCCCTTTTTAAAACAAAGCCGCTCTCGGCATCCTCTTTCCAAGACTTCCAAAACCATGGAAAGTTAAAGATTCAATTTGGGAACAATCAAAATCACCCATTTCACAATGGGATTTTATAACAAAATTTCTCGGCAGAGTCCCAAGTCTTTCGGGGAGAATAACATAACTCATTTCGCCAAATTTATTTAAAATCATTAAAACATTGGCTTTCTGATTTGAGTAAGAAAATAGGATCTAAGCCAAACCGAGTCATGTAATCATTCACTTCTTTCAAAGCCGTTTCCTTTACTTAGGAAAAACCAACTTCAACCCCCATGATAATTCTAGAACGTTTCAATTGTTCAAAATTGTTTTAGTCTTGCATGAATTCAGAATTCAAAGAGTACTTAAAACCTTTCTCAAAACATTTCAAAATGAAACTTGTCAATAGACATTCAGGTTCTTTCAAAGTCATTGAAACTTCTTTAATTGAAACCCCCAAGTCAAATTCAAAGGCATAAACCCTTTTCACATCCAAACAGCTTTAAAACACAAGTTTCATCTAAATAACCTTCTCCTGAAAGAGATACAATGCCTTTCTTAAGAAGCAAGACTAAATCACAATTTCCTCTTTATTAATTCATTTCGAAAGCATGAATCATCCTTTTCTCGATAATTCAAATAAAATAGTAGAAGTCTTTAACTCATCATTTTCCAGACAATATTTCAATAAAGACTCGGATTTTATAGAAATTTCGGCAGCACCTCCCCTAAAACTTGGATTTTTGCCACCCTGTTTGGGTCCCAACTAAACCGTTTCTCATTCCTTTTCAACAGCTCAAACCAGAAATCAATTCAAAAGCAAGCTAAATCCAACAGTCGCCTCAATGGCATACCTTAAGGAAACCATTTCAAAAATCAACTCAATATCAACCGGTTTAACTCATTTATAAAGCTTTAAAGAATCGGTTCAGCAATAAATCATTTATCAAAGCCAGAGCAATTAAAGCAACCCAGGCTGAACTTCAAGAGCATTCTATCTTTCACATCATCAAAATAATTGACTCAATTCAAACAAATCCTCGACGGATTAAACTCATTTCAAATATTTAAAGAATCAACTTCAAACATTACATTTCACAAGCCACACAACAATTCAGCCAAACCAACATCCATAGTCATTCGAGTCAATCAATTGATACATAAGGCAGATACAATCACCAAGTACACAATATCTCACATCAGTACCCATATGTAATAATTCCAATAATAAACTATAGTTTTTGGAAAGCGCCCCTACCTCAAAACGCAATTCCATAGTCCAAACGCGTCACATAATCCCTTCTGCCTCGACCCGAGATCAACAATCAAAATCCCGGCAGCCAAAACCTCGGTTCCAAGCCACTTTCGCAACAGTCTCAACAACTCTAATCACAACATACGACAACCAAAACTCAATCGTATAGCAATTAGTGCCACAACCTCAGCGTATGATAACAGAAAAGGACTTTCAAATAAAAAACGCTTACCGAACGAAGAAGGAGCAGCTGAACCGAAACAGCGGCGATCTCTGAACCGGTTCGGCAGCAGCCCGGCAGCCACCTCAAGTAGCAGCGGCAACCGGACTCCGACAATGGCGCCTGGAACCCACATACAGAGACGTTAAAGCTCCCAGAATCTTAAACGAATGAAGACCGAATTCAAAAACCCTTACCGGCAGAGTTTTTCGGCGACGGCAGCAGGGGCATTTTCTGGCGGCAGAAGTTAACTGGCGTAACCCCATGAGCAACGGCAAGGCTCCCAACAGCAGCTGGGCGCGGCGACAAGGACAGCTCCGCGACGGTCCGGCGGGCTCTCTCTCATCGCGACAACACCGGCGACGTTGGCGGCGTGCAGACTGGCGGCTGGGTGGCGTGACTCTTTCCCCCCATCGCGGTCCCCTCCTTCGTCTCCGATCTGTTCTGCGGCGGCGCAGAGGCGGCGGCGCGACTGGGACTGGGTGTGGCTCCACCAACCTCGCGTGACAGAGGCACAACTGCTGGCTCCAGGAACGGGACGATGACGCGGTGACCCCGACGGCGACTGGGCGCAGCCCGCGGCTCCATGGATGGCGGCGACGCCGTGAGCTCCCCTTCTTCTCTCCTCTGTCGTGTAGCTTCTTCCCCCTTGCTCGGTAATGGTCCTCCCCGTGATGGCGGCGAGCGGCGAGCAGCTCGGCGGTGACGGTAAGGTCCGCCCGTCGCTAGCCCGCGCCTCTCTTCCTTCCCTTGCTTCCCTCTGCGTTCCCCGTTTTTTCCTGGCCCTTTTCTCTCTTTTGCTTCTCCTGGTAGCAGCTGTTGCTGCTGTAGTTAGGCGTGTGTGTGTGTGTTGGGTTCAGGGGAACCGGGTAACCGGGTAGGATTTTTCAGGGTTAGGATTCATTTTCAAAAATTAGGATTAAGGGCATTTTAGTAATTTTACTTAAAAATAAGGATGATATTGTAATTAGAAATAAATTCTAACCCAACAATAATAATGTAGAAAAATACTATTTACTCACCAATCTCACACTTTATTTTCATTAAAATGTCCAAATCAAATAATTTGAAATAATATAATTAATTTCTCTATTTTCCAAAATAGCAATATCAATATATTAAAATATTGATTATTTAGTCCATATCATATAAAATCCTTATTATTTTGTAACTATCAACTTTATAATTTAAATATAGAAAATAATCCAATAATTATAAAATTGGATAATAATCATAACTTATCTCAAATCCAATAAATCAAAGCTTGCCTTAATTACCTTTACTAAAATAATTTCTGAAATTAAGGCTATAAATAACTATATGATTTGAGACTTGATCATAATAAGACTTTTCAAAAGTTCTGGGTTTTACAGTATCTCACCATGACGATTCCAAATAACATAGTTTTTGGGAAATGGCTTTAAGAGCAAGTGATCTTGAACTGTGTCTCTTTTATGCTATTTTCCAAATGCGCATCGTGGACATGGACAACATACTCTATCGGAAATGGCCGCTCTTGCAAAAGCCAAATCAAGGAATCCCATTATGCCATCTTTGTATTCCTTTGTTGTTCGAGGTTTTTCAATCCAAGTTCTATCCATTTGTAACTAATTTATTCAACCAAAGAGTAAACAAAGTTGTAACATATAGAAGGAATAAGTAATTTATTTTTGTAAAGTAATTAATACATTAAAAAGATGTTATCATAGTCATTATATTAAGTAATTGATTTTGATGCTATTTTGTCTCATTGATTTTTTTTTATTTTTTTACACAAAAAAAATTAAAATATTCTTTAAGTATTGATGTCGTTTTATTAGTGTAGACTGATAGAGAATTTTAATAAGTTATAACTTTTTAGGTTTTAATCTTCTAAACTAAATTCTAGGTAAATATATTTTTTCATATCACCTTTAAGGATTTGAATAATTATTTTATTTGTAATTAATTTGGTATTATTTTATACTTGGTTAGTTTTTTAATTACATTTTTAGTTATAAATATATTCAATATTCAATAATATATTATAAATTTTTATGTCAAGCATTCTAACTATAAAAAGTTAAGTTCTAATTAAGTTATTGGATATTTTAAACCATTCAAGACTCGAAGAAGACCATTCTAAAGTATGTTAAAATATTATCTATACAATTAATCATTTATTTTCATGTCGGTAAGAAACTCTAAAAAGAGTTATATTTTATAAATTTTATTTTCATGTAAATATTAATGTGTTTTTTATGTTCAAGTTTTCGCCGTCTAAACATTTTTAAAGCTCCGTCATTGCCAATCAATTAAATAAATCGAAAACTAGAAAAAGAAAAAGAAATCACTAGAGCATAGAAGGGAGGATAGGTATTTCAAAAATAAAATCCCAAAAATGAGATACATAGACTTTAACAACTATAAATATTTTAATCAAAATAAAGAACATGTAACTACTTTATTGAGTTAGAGAAATACCTTGTAAAAGGATTCGATAAAATAGCTTGGATTAGAACCAAATGTATCAGTGAAATAGGAGCAACAAGTATGCCAAATCAGCTACTCAAATACTGCAAGAACAAATTTCAAAGAAAAAAAAGATAATAATAGTTTAGTATGAGCATTAGCAAATGAAAACTTTAATTTTGAATAACAAAATGCAACAAAAACTCAATTATCAAAAACAAAAAAGATTTCACAAATGCGAACAGAAGCAACAACACAAAACTAATCAATACAATATCAGGAGTCATGCATATAATTGAAAAAACAGAACACTGAATCAGTACAATATCAGGAGTCATGCATGAAACTAATCAATGCTGCTATATAGAGTGCTTTCAAATACTTCAATTTCTAACAGATTGAACTAATTAAGTTATCAAGACCCTCCAACCACTCTTGTCAACTTCAATTAGTCACATACCAGTGAAGTGGATGCAAAGAAAACAAGAAAATAAAAGCCATATATGTTTGATTATATTCTACTAAGTTTCTTTTAAAGATATGCACAATTATTATAGTACCAATATCCATTACTAATCACAGTATAAGAATTCTAACTCTCGCTAAAGTTTCGAAGGATAAACAATTAGACATTCAATAATAATTGGGAGTTTAAAATAATCTCCTGAATATTAATATATAACTCATTTAAGTTTTTATGTCTTATCATTCTACAAATCTTTTATCACTATTACTAAGTTATTTATCACCTTACATTTACCATGCATGTTATCAGCTTATAATTTTTAATTCTATTTAATGGACCTCTTTGTGTTGCCTTGCCATTAAGACCAACCTTAATTCAAAACATGTTTCAAACTAATGTCGGTACAACTAATAAGAGTATGTATATAGTATTCAATAAATTTGAAAATTTAGAAAATATTGAAAAAACTTTTATCGATTTAATATGAAATTTATAAAAAATGAAAAAATAAAACACTGAATCAGTACAATATCAGGAGTCAGGCATGAAACTAATCAATGCTGCTATATAGAGTGCTTTCAAATACTTCAATTTCAAACAGATTGAGCTAACTAAGTTATCAAGACCCTCCAACAACTCTTGTTAAATTCAATTAGCCAAATACCAGTGAAGTGTATGCAAAGAAAATAAGAAAATAAAAGCCATATATATTTGATTATATTCTACTACGTTTCTTTTAAAGCTATGCCCAATTATGATAGTACCAATATCCATTACTAATCACAGTATAAGAATTCCAACTCTCCCTAAGGTTTTGAAGTATAAACAATTAGGCATTCAATAATAGTTGGGAGTTTAAAATAATCTCCTGAATATTAATATATAACTCATTTAAGTTTTTATGTCTTATCATTCTACAAATCTTTTATCACTATTACTAAGTTATTTATCACTTTACATTAACCATGCATGTTTTTAACTTATCATTTTTAGTTTTATTTAATGGACCTCTTTGTGCTGCCTTGCCATTAAGACCAACCTTAATTCAGTACATGTTTCAAACCATTGTCGATAAAACTAATAAGAGTTTGTATATAGTATTCAATAAAATTGAAAATTTAGAAAGTATTGAAAAAACTTCTATCGATTTAATATAAAATTTATAAAAAATGAAAAACAGAACACTGAATCAGTACAATATCACGAGTCAGCATTGAAGAAAGACTCAAGCACCAATTCATTTAAATGGAGGACACATCAACATAAATAAACAGAGCTCTGTATAACCATCACAACAAATCCCTCTTTTATGTTCTACCACACATGCAATTCAAAAATCAATGTTTGAACCCTAATAATTTCCATATGTATATGCTATCAAATTGTTACCTTTGCATAGAAGCACAGCTGCCACTATGAACGGAATCAGCTGCAGCAATGGAGCGCGACCAGTAGCAGCAACACGAATTAAACCGGAATGCGAACAGGAATAGCAGCAGCAACACGCGAACGCAAACCGCAGAGCAAAACAAACGCGAGTAGCAGAGGCACAACGGTGAACAATAGCAATCAATGAAGAAATGCGAAGAACGAAGCAGTTACAATGTTAGAAGAGTGGGAGCAGAAAAGGGTGAGAGGAGAGGAATTGGGTTTCATAGGAAGAAGAGGATTTTGTGCCTCCCAAATTGTGTTGGCGAATCTTTTTTAATTGAAGGGGTTGTTAAAAATCCTGTTATTTAAAATAAAAACTCCCGTTAATAATTTTTTTAATAAAATAAAAGAAAATATTTTATTTTCAAATTTAAATTTGCAGGTGTTTTTTAAAACCTCTGTTAACAAATTTCTATATTATAGCCTTTTTTTGTAGTGTCAGGTACATCGCCCTTCAAGGAGTTAGGTTGGGTACCCGACGTGTTCGTGAATTTGAAACATTGCCTCTTTTAATAATCATTCGCACGTTTCTTATGGTTATTTTGGTAATCGTGCACGTCATAAATTGGGGAGGGTGAATTTATCATTCTGCCCCTAGAGTCTTATATATGCCCAGTCCCTTTTCTCTTTCTTCTTTTTGCTTCTTCGTCAGTGATTTTTACTTCATTCTCTCTCTCTCTCTCTCTCTCTCTCTCTCTCAAGGCTTTTCATTTCCATTTTTCTTTTTCAAAATTTCTCTGTCTTGAAGTTTGGTGCACGAAATTGTGATGTCCAGGCTCAAACAATCCCCGGCAACGTGAGCAACTTGGTGCTCTGATCTCAATACATAATTGTCACAACTTCGATACAACTAACCAGCAAGTGCACTGGGTCGTCCAAGTAATACCTTACGTGAGTAAGGGTCGAATCCCACGGAGATTGTTGGTATGAAGCAGGCTATGGTCACCTTGTAAATCTCAGTCAGGAAGATATAAAACAGTGATATGGTTTTCGAATATTATATAATAAAATAGGGATAGGGACACTTATGTAAATCATTGGTAGGAATTTCAGATAAGCGAATGGAGATGCTTTTCGTTCCTCTGAACCTCTGCTTTCCTGCTATCTTCATCCAATCAGTCTTACTCCTTTCCATGGCTGGCTTTATGTGATATATCACCACTGTCAATGGCTACTTTCGGTCATCTCTCGGGAAAATGATCCAATGCCCTGTCACGGCACGACTAATCGTCTGGAGGCATCACCCTTGTCAATGACTTCATCTTATCCTCTCACTGAATAATATGCTCACGCACCCTGTCACGGCACGGCTATTCATCTGTCGGTTCTCGATCATGCTGGAATAGGATTTACTATCCTTTTGCGTCTGTCACTAACGCCCTGCAATCGCGAGTTAGGAGCTCGTCACAGTCATTCAATCATTGAATCCTACTCGGAATACCACAGACAAGGTTTAGACCTTCCGGATTCTCTTGAATGCCGCCATCATTCTAGCTTACGCCACGAAGATTCTGGTTAGGAGATCTAAGAGATACTCATTCTAGCTTATTTCATGTAGAACAGAAGTGTTTGTCAGACACGCGTTCATAAGGGAGAAGGATGATGAGCGTCACACATAATCATCACCTTCATCAAGTTCTTGGGTGCGAATGGATATCTTAGAAGAGAAATAAGAAGAATTAAATAGAAAACAGTAGTACTTTGCATTAATCTTTGAGGGACAGCAGAGCTCCACACCTTAATCTATGGAGTGTAGAAACTCTACCGTTGAAAATACATAAGTGAAAGGTCCAGGCATGGCCGAGATGGCCAGCCCCCTAAAACGTGATCACAGGATCATAAGGTAATCCAGGATGGTCAAAAAGACTAGTAAAAGGTCCTATTTATAATAAACTAGTCACTAGGGTTTACATGAGTAAGTAATTGATGCATAAATCCACTTCCGGGGCCCACTTGGTGTGTGTTTGGGCTGAGCTTAAGTGTAGCACGTGCAGAGGCCATTTGTGGAGTTGAACGCCAGTTTCTGTGCCAGTTTGGGCATTCAACTCTGGTTTTGGATCCTTTTCTGGCGCTGGACGCCAGATTTGGGCAGAAGGCTGGCGTTGAATGCCAGTTTACGTCGTATATTCTTGGCCAAAGTATGGACTATTATATATTGCTAGAAAGCCCTGGATGTCTACTTTCCAATGCAATTGGAAGCGTGCCATTTCGAGTTCTGTAGCTCCAGAAAATCCACTTTGAGTACAGGGAGGTCAGAATCCAACAACATCAGCAGTCCTTCTTCAACCTCTGAATCTGATTTCTGCTCAAGTCCCTCAATTTCAGCCAGAAAATACCTGAAATCACAGAAAAACACACAATCTCATAGTAAAGTCCAGAAATGTGAATTTAACATAAAAACTAATGAAAATGTCCCTAAAAGTAACTAGATCCTACTAAAAACATACTAAAAACAATGCCAAAAAGCGTATAAATTATCCGCTCATCACAACACCAAACTTAAATTGTTGCTTGTCCCCAAGCAACTGAAAATCAAATAGGATAAAAAGAAGAGAATATACTATAAATTCCAAACTATCAATGAAACATAGCTGCAATCATATGAGCGGGACTTATAGCTTTTTGCCTCTTGAATAGTTTTGGCATCTCACTTTATCCATTGAGGTTCAGAATGATTGGAATCTATAGGAACTTCAGATTTCGAATAGTGTTATTGACTCTCCTAGTTCAGTATGATGATTCTTAAACACAGCTTCTTTATGAGTCTTGGCCGTGGCCCTAAGCACTTTGTTTTTCAGTATTACCACCGGATACATAAATGCCACAGACACATAATTGGGTGAACCTTTTCAGATTGTGACTCAGCTTTGCTAAAGTCCCCAATTAGAGGTGTCCAGGGTTCTTAAGCACACTCTTCTTTTGCTTTGGACCTTGACTTTAACCGCTCAGTCTCAAGTTTTCACTTGACACCTACACGCCACAAGCACATGGTTAGGGACAGCTTGGTTTAGCCGCTTAGACCAGGATTTTATTCCTTTAGGCCCTCCTATCCACTGATGCTCAAAGCCTTGGGATCCTTTTTAATTGCCCTTGCCTTTTTGTTTTAAGGGTTATTGGCTTTTTCTGCTTGCTTTTTCTTTTTCTTTCTATTTTTTTTTCGCCTATTTTTTTTTTCTGCAAGCTTTGTTCTTTGCTGCTTTTTCTTGCTTCAAGAATCATTTTTATGATTTTTCAGATTATCGAATAACATGTCTCCTAGTCATCATTCTTTCAAGAGCCAACATATTTAACATTCTTAAACAACAACTTCAAAAGACATATGCACTGTTCAAGCATACATTCAGAAAACAAGAAGCATTGTCACCACATCAATATAATTAAGCTAAGTTCAAGGATAAATTCGAAACTCATGTACTTCTTGTTCTTTTGAATTAAAACAGTTTTTATTTAAGAGAGGTGATGGATTCATAGGACATTCATAGCTTTAAGACAAAGTTACTAACTACTAATGATCATGTAATGAAGACACAAACATAGATAAGCACATAACATAGAAAACGAAAAACAGAGAAAGCAAGAACAAGGAATGAATCCACCTTAGTGATGGTGGCATTTCCTTCTTGAGGAACCAATGATGTCCTTGAGCTCTTCTATGTCTCTTCCTTGTCTTTGTTGCTCCTCCCTCATTGCTTTTTGATCTTCTCTTATTTCATGGAGCATGATGGAGTGCTCTTGATGTTCCACCCTTAGTTGTCCCATATTGGAACTCAATTCTCCTAGGGAGGTGTTGATTTGCTCCCAATAATTTTGTGGAGGAAAGTGCATTTGAGGCATCTCAGGGATCTCATGGAAGTGAGCTTCTTGCGCCTCTTGAGCTCCATGACTGGGCTCTCTTGCTTGCTCCATCTTTTTCTTAGTGATGGGCTTGTCCTCTTTAATGAGGATATCTCCCTCTATGTCAATCCCCGCTGAATTGCATAGCTGGCAAATGAGGTGAGGAAAGGCTAACCTTGCCATGGTGGAGGACTTGTCAGCCACCTTGTAAAGTTCTTGAGGTATAATCTCATGAACTTCCACCTCTTCTCCAATCATGATGCTATGGATCATGATGGCCCGGTCTATAGTAACTTCAGACCGGTTGCTAGTGGGAATGATTGAGCATTGAATAAACTCCAACCATCCTCTAGCTATAGGCTTGAGGTCCAATCTTCTTAGTTGAACCGGCTTGCCTTTGGAGTCAATCTTCCATTGAGCTCCTTCTACACATATGTCCATAAGGACTTGGTCCAACCTTTGATCAAAGTTGACTCTCCTTGTGTAGGGGCGTGCGTTCTCTTCCATGTATGGCAAGTTGAATGCCAACCTCACATTTTCCGGACTAAAATCTAAGTATTTCCCCCGAACCATTGTAACATAGTTCTTTGGATTCGGGTTCTTACTTTGATCATGGTTCTTGGTGATCCATACATTGGCATAGAACTCTTGAACCATTAGGATGCCGACTTGTTGGATGGGATTTGTTAGAACTTCCCAACCTCTTCTTTGAATTTCATGTCGGATCTCCGGATACTCATTTCTTTTGAGTTTAAAAGGGACCTCAGGGATCACCTTCTTCTTGGCCACAACATCATAGAAGTGGTCTTGATGGGCTTTGGAGATGAATCTTTCCATCTCCCATGACTCGGATGTGGAAGCTTTTATCTTCCCTTTCCCTCTTCTAGAGGATTCTCCGGTCTTAGATGCCATCAATGGTAATGGAAAAACAAAAAAGCTATGCTTTTGCCACACCAAACTTAGAATATTGCTCGCCCTCGAGCAATAAACAAAAGAATAGAAGAAGAAGAAGAAGAAATATGGAGAGGGAGAGGGAGATGTGGTTTCGGCCAAGAGGAGTGTAGAGGGGTGTGTTGTGTGAATTTGATGAAGAATGGAGGGCTTTATATAGGGAAGGGAAGGGGGGGAAGGTTTCGGCCATATGGGTGGGTTTGGGTGGGAAATTGGTTTTGAATTTTGAAGGTAGGTGGAGTTTATGAGGTAAGTTTATTGGGAAGAGTGGGTGGATGTGAGTGGTGAAGAGGTGATGGGGAAGAGAGTTTGAGGTGATTGGTGAAGGGTTTTTGGGGAAGAGTGTTTATGGGGTTGTGTGAAAGAGAGTGGTGAGAAGAAGTGAGTGGAGGTAGGTGGGGATCCTGTGGGGTCCACAGATCCTGAGTGGATCTTGTGGGGTCCACAGATCCTGAGTGGATCCTGTGGGGTCCACAGATCCTGAGTGGATCCTGTGGGGTCCACAGATCCTGAGGTGTCAAGGCATTTACATCCCTGCACCAATTTAGGCATGTAAAATGCCCTTGCACACAACTCTGGGCGTTCAGCGCCAGGTTGGTGCCCATTTTGGGCGTTCAACGCCCATTTGCTACCATTTCTGGCGTTGAACGCCAGAACCATGCTTGTTCTGGGCGTTCAGCGCCAGAACTATGCTCTGTTCTGGCGTTTGAACGCCAGACAGATGCTCCTCCAGGGTGTGATTTTTCTTCTGCTGTTTTTGATTCCGTTTTTGATTTTTTTATTTATTTTGTGACTCCACATGATCATGAACCTAAGAAAACATGAAAAACAATAATAATAGAGTTAGATAAATAAACATTGGGTTGCCTCCCAACAAGCGCTTCTTTAATGTCAATAGCTTGACAGTGGGCTCTCATGGAGCCTCACAGATGTGCAGAGCTTTGTTGAGACTCTCCAACACCAAACTTAGAGTTTGGATATGGGAGTTCAACACCAAACATAGAGTTTGGTTGTGGCCTCCCAACACCAAACTTAGAGTTTGACTGTGGGGGCTCTGGTTGACTCTGCTTGGAGAGAAGCTTTTTCTGCTTCCTCTCCATGGTTGCAGAGGGAGATCCTTGAGTTTTGAATACAAGGGAGTTCTCATTCCATTGAAGGACTATTTCACCTCTGTCAACATCAATCACAGCTCTTGCTGTGGCCAGGAAAGGTCTTCCTAGGATGATGGATTCATCCTCTTCCTTTCCAGTATCCAGGACTATGAAATCAGTAGGTATGTAAAGGCCCTCAACCTTTACTAATACATCTTCTACTTGTCCATAAGCCTGTTTTCTTGAGCTGTCTGCCATCTCTAGTGAGATTTTAGCAGCTTGCACCCCATAGATTCCCAGTTTCTCTATTACAGAGAGGGGCATGAGGTTTATTCCTGAACCAAGGTCACACAGAGCCTTAAAGATCATGGTGCCTATGGTACAGAGTATTATGAACTTTCCAGGATCCTGTCTCTTCTGAGGCAATGTCAGTTGATCCAGATCACTTAGTTCATTGATGAACAAGGGAGGTTCAACTTCCCAAGCATCAATGCCAAATAATTTGGCATTCAGCTTCATGATTGCACCAAGAAACTTGGCAGTTTTCTCTTCAGCGACATCCTCATTCTCTTCAGAAGAGGAATACTCATCAGAGCTCATGAAGGGTATAAGGAGGTTCAATGGGATCTCTATAGTCTCTAGATGAGCCTCAGAGTCCTTTGATTCCCCAGAGGGAAGCTCCTTATTGATCACTGGACGTCCCTGGAGGTCTTCCTCCTTGGGATTCACGTCCTCTCCTCTCCTCACAGGTTCGGCCATGGCGCTTATGTCAATGGCCTTGCATTCTCCTTTTGGGTTCTCTTCTGTATTGCTTGGGAGAATACTAGGAGGGATTTCAGTGATCCTTTTACTCAGCTGGCCTACTTGTGCTTCCAGATTTCTAATGGAAGACCTTGTTTCATTCATGAAACTTACAGTGGCCTTAGATAGATCAGAGACTAGATTTGCTAAATTAGAAGCATTTTGTTCAGAGTTCTCTGTCTGTTGCTGAGTTGATGATGGAAAAGGCTTGCTATTGCTAAACCTGTTTCTTCCACCATTATTAAAGCCTTGTTGGGGCTTTTGATCCTTCCATGAGAAATTTGGATGATTTCTCCATGTTGAGTTATAGGTGTTTCCATAAGGTTCACCTAAGTAATTTACCTCTGCTATTGTAGGGTTCTCAGGATCATAGGCTTCTTCTTCAGAAGATGCCTCTTGAGTACTGTTGGATGCAGCTTGCATTCCATGCAGACTCTGAGAAATCATATTGACTTGCTGAGTCAATATTTTATTCTGAGCCAATATGGCATTCAGAGTATCAACTTCAAGAACTCCCTTCTTCATAGGTGTCCCATTACTCACAGGATTCCTTTCAGAAGTGTACATGAACTGGTTATTAGCAACCATATCAATGAGTTCTTGAGCTTCTGCAGGCGTTTTCTTTAGGTGAATGGATCCACCTGCAGAAGTGTCCAGTGACATCTTTGATAGCTCAGATAAACCATCATAGAATATATCCAGGATGGTCCATTCTGAAAGCATGTCAGAAGGACACTTTTTGGTCAACTGTTTGTATCTTTCCCAAGCTTCATAGAGGGATTCACCTTCTTTCTGTCTGAAGGTTTGAACATCAGCTCTAAGCTTGCTTAGCTTTTGAGGAGGAAAGTACTTGGCTAAGAAAGCCGTGACCAGCTTATCCCAAGAGTTCAGGCTGTCTTTGGGTTGGGAATCCAACCATAATCTAGCTCTGTCTCTTACAGCAAAAGGGAAAAGCATGAGCCTGTAGACTTCAGGATCTACTCCATTAGTCTTAACAGTATCACATATCTGTAAGAATTCAGTTAAGAACTGAAAAGGATCTTCAGATGGAAGTCCATGAAACTTGCAGTTCTGCTGCATCAGAGAAACTAACTGAGGTTTCAGCTCAAAGTTGTTTGCTCCAATGGCAGGAATGGAGATGCTTCTTCCATGTAGATTGGAATTAGGTGCATTGAAGTCACCAAGCATTCTCCTTGCATTGTTATTGGGTTCGGCTGCCATCTCCTTTACTTGTTCGAAATTTTCAATCAAGTTGTCTCTGGATTGTTGTAATTTAGCTTCTCTTAATTTTCTCTTCAGAGTCCTTTCAGGTTCTGGATCAGCTTCAACAAGAATGCCTTTTTCTCTGTCCCTGCTCATAAGAAAGAGGAGAGAAAAAGAAAAGAAGAGGAATCCTCTATGTCACAGTAAAGAGGATCCTTATTGTTAGTAGAAGAAAAGAAGAAATTCGAACACAGATAGAGGAGGGGGTTCGAATTTTGGTGATGATGTGAGGAAGAGATGTTAGTAGATGAATAAATAAATAAAATAAGATGAGAGAGAAGGAGGGAATTTTCGAAAATTAATTTTGAAAAGGAGTTAGTGATTTTTGAAAATAGTTTTTTTGAAAATTGTTAGTATATATTTTTTTTTTCGAAAAATTTTTAAAATCAAAAATAAAAATAATTAGTTAATAAAAAAGAAATTTTTGAAAAAGAGGGAAGATATTTTCGAAAATTAGAGAGAGAGAGTTAGTTAGGTAGTTTTGAAAAAGTTAAGAAACAAACAAAAAGTTAGTTAGTTAGTTGAAACAAATTTTGAAAAGATAAGAAGTTAGGAAGTTAGAAAAGATATTTTGAAAAGATATTTTTGAAAAAGATAAGATAAGAAGATATTTTTGAAAAGATATGATTGAAATTAGTTTTGAAAAAGATTTGATTTTTAAAATCACAATTAATGACTTGATTCATAAGAAATCACAAGATATGATTCTAGAACTTAAAGTTTGAATCTTTCTTAACAAGCAAGTAACAAACTTCAAATTTTTGAATCAAAACATTAATTGATTATGTTATTTTCGAAAATTTGGTATAAAAATAAGAAAAAAATTTTTGAAAAATATTTTTGGAATTTTCGAAAATAACTAATAATTTTGAAAAAGATTTGATTTTTGAAAAAGATTTTGAAAAAGATAAGATTTTCAAATTGAAAATTTGATTTGACTCATGAGAAACAATTTGATTTTAAAAAATTTGAAAAAGTCAATCCAAATTTTCGAATTTGATGAGAGAAAAGAGGAAAGATATTTTTTTGATTTTTGAATTTTTATGATGCAAGAGAAAAACACTAAAAAGATGCAATGCATGAAATTTTTAGATCAAAACAATGAATGCATGCAAGAATGCTATGAATGTCAAGATGAACACCAAGAACTCTATGAATGTCAAGATGAACATCATAGACACAATTTTGAAAAATTTTTAATGCAAAGAAAACATGCAAGACACCAAACTTAGAATTCTTTAATGCTTACGCACTAAGAATTCAAGAATGCATATGATAAACATGAAAAGACACAAAACAAAAAATCATCAAGATCAAACAAGAAGACTTACCAAGAATAACTTGAAGATCATGAAGAACACCATGAATGCATGAAATTTTCGAAAAATGCAAGATGCATATGCAAGTGACACCAAACTTATAATGTGACTCAAGACTCAAACAAGAAACAGAAAATATTTTTGATTTTTATGATTTTCTAATTTTTTTGGATTTTTTCGAAAATAATATGAAAAAGAAAAAATAAGGATTCCAAAATTTTTAATATGAATTCCAGGAATCTTGCCATGTTAGTCTAAAGCTTCAGTCCAGGAATTAGACATGGCTCACTAGCCAGCCAAGCTTTCAATGAAAGCTCCAGTCCAAAACACTAGACATGGCCAATGGCCAGCCAAGCTTTAGTCTTTAACACGAGAGTATATTGCTCTTTGATAACAAATTGCAAGCCTCAGTCCAAATGAATTTAGACATGGCTTTGCAGCCAGCCAGGCTTCACATGCTTCATGAAACACTAGAATTCATTCTTAAAAATTTTGAATAAAATTTTTGAAAACATTTTTATTTTTTTCGAAAACAGATGAGAAAATTTTAGAAATATTTTTGAAAATATATTTTTTTTTTGAAAAGAAAACAAAAAGAAAATTACCTAATATGAGCAACAAGATGAACCGTCAGTTGTCCAAACTCAAACAATCCCCGGCAACGGCGCCAAAAACTTGGTGCACGAAATTGTGATGTCCAGGCTCAAACAATCCCCGGCAACGTGAGCAACTTGGTGCTCTGATCTCAATACATAATTGTCACAACTTCGATACAACTAACCAGCAAGTGCACTGGGTCGTCCAAGTAATACCTTACGTGAGTAAGGGTCGAATCCCACGGAGATTGTTGGTATGAAGCAGGCTATGGTCACCTTGTAAATCTCAGTCAGGCAGATATAAAACAGTGATATGGTTTTCGAATATTATATAATAAAATAGGGATAGGAACACTTATGTAAATCATTGGTAGGAATTTCAGATAAGCGAATGGAGATGCTTTTCGTTCCTCTGAACCTCTGCTTTCCTGCTATCTTCATCCAATCAGTCTTACTCCTTTCCATGGCTGGCTTTATGTGATACATCACCACTGTCAATGGCTACTTTCGGTCATCTCTCGGGAAAATGATCCAATGCCCTGTCACGGCACGGCTAATCGTCTGGAGGCATCACCCTTGTCAATGGCTTCATCTTATCCTCTCAGTGAATAATATGCTCACGCACCCTGTCACGGCACGGCTATTCATCTGTCGGTTCTCGATCATGCTGGAATAGGATTTACTATCCTTTTGCGTCTGTCACTAACGCCCTGCAATCGCGAGTTAGGAGCTCGTCACAGTCATTCAATCATTGAATCCTACTCGGAATACCACAGACAAGGTTTAGACCTTCCGGATTCTCTTGAATGCCGCCATCATTCTAGCTTACGCCACGAAGATTCTGGTTAGGAGATCTAAGAGATACTCATTCTAGCTTATTTCATGTAGAACAGAAGTGTTTGTCAGACACGCGTTCATAAGGGAGAAGAATGATGAGCGTCACACATAATCATCACCTTCATCACGTTCTTGGGTGCGAATGGATATCTTAGAAGAGAAATAAGAAGAATTGAATAGAAAACAGTAGTACTTTGCATTAATCTTTGAGGGAAAGCAGAGCTCCACACCTTAATCTATGGAGTGTAGAAACTCTACCGTTGAAAATACATAAGTGAAAGATCCAGGCATGGCCGAGATGGCCAGCCCCCTAAAACGTGATCACAGGATCATAAGGTAATCCAGGATGGTCAAAAAGACTAGTAAAAGGTCCTATTTATAATAAACTAGTCACTAGGGTTTACATGAGTAAGTAATTGATGCATAAATCCACTTCCGGGGCCCACTTGGTGTGTGTTTGGGCTGAGATTAAGTGTAGCACGTGCAGAGGCCATTTGTGGAGTTGAACGCCAGTTTCTGTGCCAGTTTGGGCGTTCAACTCTGGTTTTGGATCCTTTTCTGGCGCTGGACGCCAGATTTGGGCAGAAGGCTGGCGTTGCACGCCAGTTTACATCGTCTATTCTTGGCCAAAGTATGGACTATTATATATTTCTAGAAAGCCCTGGATGTCTACTTTCCAATGCAATTGGAAGCGTGCCATTTCGAGTTCTGTAGCTCCAGAAAATCCACTTTGAGTGCAGGGAGGTCAGAATCCAACAGCATCAGCAGTCCTTCTTCAACCTCTGAATCTGATTTCTGCTCAAGTCCCTCAATTTCAGCCAGAAAATACCTGAAATCACAGAAAAACACACAATCTCATAGTAAAGTCCAAAAATGTGAATTTAACATAAAAACTAATGAAAATGTCCCTAAAAGTAACTAGATCCTACTAAAAACATACTAAAAACAATGCCAAAAAGCGTATAAATTATCCGCTCATCAAAGTTCTTCTTTAAATTTTCTGTTGTGCTTGCTTGAAGGTTTCTGGAACGTTCGTGTTTTGCTATCACATGCTTTTCTTGGACGACCTGGTACACTTGCTGGTAAAGTTGTGTGAATTTTAATTTCGCGCACCAAGTTTTTGGCGCCGTTGCCGATGATTGTTCGTAATTGACAACTACTGGTTGTCTTGTTACTTAGATTAGGTACTTTTATCAGTTTTTGACCATTTATTTCCTCTAAAGTTTTTAATTTTGAGTTTTACTTATTTCTCTATTTTTTCGAAAACTTTCATTATTAATTTTTCTTTATTTTGAAATTTTAAGTTTGGTGTTTCTTAGTAGTTTTTGTTCAATTATTTCTCTTTTGATTTTTGAAGTTGCTGTTGTTTGCTCCCTTGAATTTTCGATTTCTTCCTTGTTAATATTTTTTCTTTAATTTTCGAATTTTTGTCATCTTCTTTTTATTTAATTTCAAATTCTAAGTTTGGTGTCTTTTAGTTTTTCCTTTTTCTTTCTTAGATTTTCGAAAATTATTTTATATATTTTCCTAAATTTTCAACCATCCTCTTAGCTACCTCTCTCTATTTTTATATTTTCTTTGTTTTGGTTATCTCATCTTTAATTAAATTTAAATTTTAAGTTTGGTGCTTCTTTTCATCTTGTTTATTTTCTTGAATTTTTGACTTCTATCTTTTTTATCTTTTCCTTTTAATCTCAAATTTTTGTTATCTTCTTCTAATTAATTTCAAATCTTTAAGTTTGGTGTCCCTTTAAGTGATTTTCTTTTTGGTTTAATTAATTTACTTTTTAATTCTTGAATTCTATCTTGTTTATCTTTCTTAATTTTTGAAATCATATCTTATTTATCTTTTCTTTATTTTTGAATCTTTGTTCCAAGTTATCTTGTCTTTATTTAATTTCAAATTTTAAAGTTGATTAATATTCTTGTAAAATTTTAATAAACTTGATTATTTTATATAATTCAAAATTAAGTTTTGTTAATGGAAAAATAATAAAGAGATAATGATTTAAATTAGATAATTGATATTCTGGATTTAAACTGTACTTTATAAAGTATAATTAATTTGTTCATTTTATAATTTAAATTAGAAATAAATATTTTTAACTAGAAATATGCTGATAAATAGCGTTCCTAAAATATTTTTAATGGAGTGTATTTAGTTTTAAAATTATTATTCTACCCTTCAATTTTACCAAAATATCTATTCCATCCATATTTGATGACATGTCATCATGTCATGTTTTTCTATGCTTTTTCATACAAGAAATTTGATAATTAGTGCTTAAATATTGCATTCTTTTGTGCTTAAATGGTATATTTCTTTGATCTTTTGATTTGATAAACTTTGTAGGAAATAAGAAGAAAAAGAAGCAAAAAAGCACAAAATAAGCAAAAAAGGAAAAAAAAAAGTTTTGGGCACACTTTGAAGTTAGAGCACACTTTGAGGCCTTAGGCAACGCTTTTAAAAGCATGACCCATGATCAAGTAGCACTCAAACAAGGCACCAGCACCCAATTTGAAGAGAGCGCTAAGTTAAAATAGTTAACTTTTTCGGTTTTTTTCTAGCCTTGTGACAGTATGACCATGCCTCCTTCAAAGGGCCATAACTTGAGCTACAGATGTCCAATTGATGTGCTTCTAGTTGCGTTGGAAAGCTGACATTCAGAAATTTCCAACGATATATAGCAATATATATTTGGCATGAAATTGAAGGACAAGTGATAGGTATCTTTAAAGCCCAAAAACCAACCAAAAATGGGGCAGCCAAGGCTCGAAGAGGGAACCAGGGTATTGCCTAAGGGAACAAGGCAAAGGCATAGCGCTCAGTTAACTTAGTTAACTTTATCATGCCTCGTTCAAAAGAAAATACAAGGAGTAGCGCTCAATGAGTTAACTGAGCGCTCACTTAGTGAACTCTAGGCCAAGGAGCAATTGCAACCAAGGCTCACACAACAAGACATGTGCAGCGCTTAGTTCACTAACTTAACTGAGCGCTCCACTGGAGCATGGTTCCAACCCAATCCAAACCAAAAGCAACCTTGACCCATGCCTCAAAACCAATTAAACCAAGGCCAACCGGACCTATCTCTTTTCAAATCTAAAGCAAGCAAAGCCCACGACATCACTCAAAGGCACAAGAAACAATTAGAATAGGAATTTTATTTTAATTGTAATTTGTTTTCAATTTCAATTTCATTTTGAATTTTGTAAAAAGCCTATATAAGACATCATTTTCTTTTTTGTAGAAGGCTGGCTCCATTAGAGAGCAGTAGGAGTAGGAGTAGAATAGAGAACTCTTTTAATTTTCCTATTTGAATTTGAGAATTGGAAATCAGATCTGAGTTCTCTTTTTCTTTCTGTTTCATTTTCCTTTTTTTGCAATTTCCTTTCTGTTTTGATCGAGAGAGCAATTGAGCTCTTGGCTTTCTTTCTGTTTTTATTGCTTCATTGAAGTTGTTAATTTCCCTTTGAGATTTCAAAATTGATCTAAGTCTTCTTGCTGATTTTCTCTTCTGCTACAATTTCCTTCTCTGTGATTTTTACTTTCTGTTCCTATTGCTCCCAATTTATTTTCCTGCACTTTTGGTCTTCTGCACTTTACATTTGAGCTACTGTGATCTGAATTAAATTTTCCTGCACTTTAAATTTCCTGTCACTTGTTCTCAAGATCTCTTCAATTGCTTGCTCTATTGCTTTCTTTAAATTTCCAACACCCAGCCCCCCTTTACATTTGATGCAATTTACATTTCTTGTCATTTAAGATTCTGTCAATTTACATTCCTTGCTCTTTAAGTTTTCTGCCCATTTACATTCTGTCCTTTACAATTCTCAGTAATTTGTGTTCTGTTGGTTACATTTCACTTATTTCCCCAATGTTAGCTTGACTAAACTAATCACCCACTAAAGTTTCTTGATCCAGCAAACCCTGTGGGATCGACCTCACTCTTGTGAGTTAATACTACTTGATGCGACCTGGTACACTTGCCGGTGAGTTTCGGTGTTGGAATCAATTAGCAACCCATCAAGTTTCTGGCGCCATTGCTGGGGATTGATTTAGATCAACAATGATTAAGTGGGTGAGAAGTCTAGATCAAGCATTTTCTTTATTTTTGTTTTCTATTTTTGATTAAAACCAAGGTGTTTGTGTTTTTGCCTCACTAAGAAACTCTTATCTCTGATATGAGCAATTTCAGTTTTCACTGGTTGTGTGTTTTACAAAACTCAAATGGAGTTCAACTCATCTTATGATCAAACAAATTTTATGGGATATTACCCACCATCACCAATCTCTAATGGTGGTTGGGAATATCACCAAGATAATACAAATTCTGAGCACTCCAATCCATGAAGATTTGCTTTAGATACACAAGATGAGCAAGAGAATCATATGGGATATTTCCCTCCACTACAAAATGATGTAAGTCATTATTCTAATGGTGGCTGGGAGTATCACCAAAGAATGAAAGAGCATGAACACCTCCCAGAGCCACAAAGTAAATCATACTTTTATGATGCTAACACTAACTATGGCTGGGAAAGGAATTCTGGTGCTCTATATGAAACTCAGCAAGAGACATCATCTCTTGATTATGCCTCAACACACAGTTTCCTCCAAGATCCATACAACTCATCTCACCAACCACAAAATTCATTCAACAACTCACAAAATTCACTCCATAGCCCCCAAAACAACTTCATTACAACACGTTCATGTCCACAAAATTTCTCTCAACCAGAGAATATCCTTCAAAAGTCTAAAGAATTTTTGAAAGACAAGAAAAATCTTGGAAAAGGCAAGAAACTCTATATAATAAGATGAATGGATATTTAGAGCAAGTAAGATGAAACAGAGAATTGCTAAGCAAGGAAGGTGAATATCAATTGGTGGATAAAAAGGAGGAAGTGGAAGAACAAGAAAGTGAGGAAGTCAGTCAAGAAAATTCACACTTAAGTGAGGCAGAGAAGTACATGAAGGAAGAGCTCATTGAGCCACCAATTCAAAAGGCTCTGGATGAAGATAAAATTCTAATAAACACACAGCAACCAAGTCTTGAATTCAAAGGAGTGAAGGTAACTAACAAGAGAACGAATCATACCCCTGATCCAACAAGCAAGCTCAATCAAGCCATGTACAAAAGGAAGCCTGATGAGAGGAGACCAAGAAAGGGGACAATAGCTGAAACTTCTCCCCCTTGAGGTCATTCCTCTTAACAAACTGGAAGAAGAAGAAGAAAGTGAAGAATATGTCAACCATAGACATTCATGATCCATTCTAGACCCATAGCCATTGTTCTAATTGTTGCTTGAGGATGAGCAAGCATTCTGAGTTTGGCAAGGAAAGAGGAAGAATGAGAGGAAAATGACAACAATAGAGAAGATGAATTACAAGGTTATAAAGTTCCTTTTCCTCTCATTTGTTTCCAGCACTTTAAATTATATGATTGTCTTTATCTTCTCTGTATGCATGTGTGGTATGAATAAGCATAGCTTGAATTTTGATTTGCAACATGTTGCTGTGACATTATGATTACCAACTTGAGTTTTGTGAATTCAAAAGCAATAAAGCATCATGATCATAAACGAACAAGGAATTAAAGAAGAACTTAGCATGTGCATACAAGTATTGGAAAGCTAGTATAGTTAATTGTTGCTTAATTGCATTGGATTGTATTTAGTTGAAGTTTTCATCTAGGACATTTTCTGAAATCTTTTGAAATAATGAAAACCTTGAAGAAGCAATTGCAAAATAAGACAAGAAAGAAAAAAGGAAAGAATGAGAAAGCTGAAGGCTCTGAGTACCAATGACAATGACAGTTGTTAAGTACTTGTGGTGTTTATGTATGAAGCAAAAAGCTTGAAAACAAAACACTTAGAAGTCAAGGTTAAGGTCAAAGTTCAAAAAGCACTCTCTCAAAGCTCAAGGCTCTGAGCATCAATGATTAGAGAGTCAAGAAAAGAAACAAATGAGCTTAATAAATTCCTCTAATTAAATGCTTGTGGTGCTTATGTATCAAGTGGTAATACTTGAAAACAAAGCATTTAGAATCCTATCTTTGTTATCAACTCATGGGGCAAAGCACCCAAAAGGAGAAGCTAATAAGAAAAGCAAATGCTTGTTTCAAGGAAGAAATATAAGATAAAGATTTCATAAATTGAGCTAGATAGAAGCATCAATCATTTACATTTCTTTTATGATTGTAGCATGCATAGAAAACTAGCTAACCATGAACATTGAGTTGCTATTCTTCTTACCTTGGATTGTCAATCTCTATTGCATAATTCTTTTCTTTCTTGGGGACAAGCAAGGTTTAAGTTTGGTATTGTGATGACATGTCATCATGTCATGTTATTCTATGCTTTTTCGTACAAGAAATTGATAATTAGTGCTCAAATATTGCATTCTTTTGTGTTTAAATGGTATATTTCCTTGATATTTTGATTTGATAAACTTTGTAGGAAATAAGAAGAAAAAGAAGCAAAAAAACACAAAATAAGCTAAAAATGAGAAAAAAAGAGATTTGGGGAACACTTTGAAGTTAGAGCACACTTTGAGGCCTTAAGCCACGCTTTTAAAAGCGTGGCCCATGACCAAGTAGCGCTCAAACAAGGCACCACCGCCCAATTTGAAGAGAGCGCTAAGTTAAAATAGTTAACTTTTTCGGGTTTTTTCTAAGCTTGTGACAGCATGACCATGCCTCCTTCAAAGGGCCATAACTTGAGCTACGGATGTCCAATTGATGTGCTTCTAGTTGCGTTGGAAAGATGACGTTCAGAGCTTTCCAACGATATATAACAATTTATATTTGGTATGAAATTGAAGCACAAGTGATAGGCATCTTTAAAGCCCAAAAAACAACCAAAAATTGGGCAGCCAAGGCTCGAAGAGGGAACCGGGGTAGCGCCCAAGGGAACAAGGAAAAGGCATAGCGCTCAGTTAACTTAGTTAACTTTATCGTGTCTCATTCAAAGGAAAAAATACAAGGAGTAGCACTCAATGAGTTAACTGAGCGCTCACTTAGTGAACTCTAGGCCAAGAAGCAATTGCAACCAAGGCTCACACAACAAGGCATGTATAGCGCTCAGTTCACTAACTTAACTGAGATCTCCACTGGAGCATGGTCCCAACCGAATTCAAACCAAAAGCAACCTTGACCCATGCCTCCAAACCAATTAAACCATGGCCAACCGAACCCATCTCTTTTCAAAGCCAAAGCAAGCAAAGCCCACGACATCACTCAAAGGCACAAGAAACAATTAGATTAGAAATTTCATTTTAATTGTAATTTGTTTTCAATTTGAATTTCATTTTAAATTTTGTAAAAAGCCTATATAAGACATCATTTTCTTTTTTGTAGAAGGCTGGCTCCATTAGAGAGCAGTAGGAGTAGGAGTAGAATAGAGAACTCTTTTAATTTTCCTATTTGAATTTGAGAATTGGAAATCAGATCTGAGTTCTCTTTTTCTTTCTGTTTCATTTTCCTTTTTTTGCAATTTCCTTTCTGTTTTGATCGAGAGAGCAATTGAGCTCTTGGCTTTCTTTCTGTTTTCATTGCTTCATTGAAGTTGTTAATTTCCCTTTGAGATTTCAAAATTGATCTAAGTCTTCTTGCTGATTTTCTCTTCTGCTACAATTTCCTTCTCTGTGATTTTTACTTTCTGTTCCTATTGCTCCCAATTTATTTTCCTGCACTTTTGGTCTTCTGCACTTTACATTTGAGCTACTGTGATCTGAATTAAATTTTCCTGCACTTTAAATTTCCTGTCACTTGTTCTCAAGATCTCTTCAATTGCTTGCTCTATTGCTTTCTTTAAATTTCCAACCCCCAAGCCCCCTTTACATTTGATGCAATTTACATTTCTTGTCATTTAAGATTCTGTCAATTTACATTCCTTGCTCTTTAAGTTTTCTGCCCATTTACATTCTGTCATTTACGATTCTCAGCAATTTGTGTTCTGTTGGTTACATTTCACTTAATTCACCAATGTTAGCTTGACTAAACTAATCACCCACTAAAGTTGCTTGATCCATCAATCCCTGTGGGATTGACCTCACTCTTGTGAGTTATTACTACTTGATGTGACCCGGTACACTTGTCGGTGAGTTTCGGTGTTGGAATCGATTTCTAACCCTTCAAGTTTTTGGCGCCGTTGCTAGGGTTTGATTTAGATCAACAATGATTAAGTGGGTGAGAAGTCTAGATCAAGCATTTTCTTTATTTTTGTTTTCTATTTTTAATTGAAACCAAGGTGTTTGTGTTTTTGCCTCACTAAGAAACTCTCATATCTGATATGAGTAATTTCAGTTTTCACTGGTTGTGTGTTTTACAAAACTCAAATGGAGTTCAACTCATCTTATGATCAAAGAAATTATATGGGATATTACCCACCATCACCAATCTCTAATGGTGGCTGGGAATATCACCAAGAAAATACAAATTCTGAGCACTCCAATCCATGGAGATTTGCTTCAGATACACAAGATGAGCAAGAGAATCATATGTGATATTTCCCTCCACCACAAAATAATGTAAGTCATTATTCTAATGGTGGCTGGGAGCATCACCAAAGAATGAAAGAGCATGAATACCTCCCAGAGCCACAACGTAAATCATACTGTTATGATGCTAACACTAACTATGGCTGGGAAAGGAATTCTGGTGCTCCATATGACACTCAGCAAGAGACATTATCTCTTGATTATGCCTCAACACACAGTTTCCTCCAAGATCCATACAACTCATCTCACCAACCACAAAATTCATTCCACAACTCACAAAATTCACTCCATAACCCTCAAAACAACTTCACTACAACATGTTCATGTCCACAAAATTTCTCTCAACCTTCAGAGAATCTCCTTCAAAAGTCCAGAGAATTTTTGAAAGACATGAACAATCCTGGAAAAGTCAAGAAACTCTCTACAATAAGATGAATGGATATTTAGAGCAAGCAAGAAGAAACAGAGAATTGCTAAGCAAGGAAGGTGAAGATCAATTGGTGGATAAAAAGGAGGAAATGGAAGAACAAGAAAGTGAGGAAGTCAGTCAAGAAAATTGACACTCAAGTGAGGCAGAGAAGTACATGAAGGAAGAGCTCATTGAGCCACCAATTCAAAGGGCTCTGGATGAAGATAAAATTCCAATAAACACGCAGCAACCAAGTCTTGAATTTAAAGGAGTGAAGGCAACTAACAAGAGAACCAATCATACCGATGATCCAGCAAGCAAGCTCAATCAAGCCATGTACAAAAGGAAGCCTGCTGAGAAGAGACCAAGATAGGGGACAATAGCTGAAACTTCTCCCCCCTTGAGGTCATTCCTCTTAACAAACTGGAAGAAGAGGAAGAAAGTGAAGAATATGTCAACCATAGACATTCATGATCCATTCTAGACCCATAGCCATTGTTCTAATTGTTGCTTGAGGATGAGCAAGCATTCTGAGTTTGGCAAGGGAAGAGGAAGAATGAGAGGAAAATGACAACAATAGAGAAGATGAATTACAAGGTTATAAAGTTCCTTTTCCTCTCATTTGTTTCCAGCACTTTAAATTGTATGATTGTCTTTATCTTCTCTGTATGCATGTGTGGTATGAATAAGCATAGCTTGAATTTTGATTTGCAACATGTTGCTGTGACATTATGATTACCAACTTGAGTATTGTGAATTCAAAAGCAATAAAGCATCATGATCATAAACGAACAAGGAATTAAAGAAGAACTTAGCATGTGCATACAAGTATTGGAAAGCTAGTATAGTTAATTGTTGCTTAATTACATTGGATTGTATTTAGTTGAAGTTTTCATCTAGGACATTTTCTGAAATCTTTTGAAATAATGAAAACCTTGAAGAAGCAATTGCAAAATAAGACAAGAAAGAAAAATGGAAAGAATGAGAAAGCTGAAGGCTCTGAGTACCAATGACAATGACAGTTGTTAAGTACTTGTGGTGTTTATGTATGAAGCAAAAAGCTTGAAAACAAAACACTTAGAAGTCAAGGTTAAGGTCAAAGTGCAAAAATCACTCCCTCAAAGCTCAAGGCTCTGAGCATCAATGATTAGAGAGTCAAGAAAAGAAACAAATGTGCTTAATGAAATCCTCTAATTAAATGCTTGTGGTACTTATGTATCAAGTGGTAATACTTAAAAATAAAGCATTTAGAGTCGTAGCTTTGTTATCAACTCATGGGGCAAAGCACCCAAAAGGAGAAGCTAATAAGAAAAGCAAAAGCTTGTTTCAAGGAAGGAGCAATTGCAACCAAGGCTCACACAACAAGGCATGTGTAGCCCTTAGTTCACTAACTTAACTGAGCGCTCCACTGGAGCATGGTTCCAACCCAATTCAAACCAAAAGCAACCTTGACCCATCCCTCCAAACCAGTTAAACCAAGGCCAACCGGACCCATCTCTTTTCAAATCCAAAGCAAGCAAAGCCCACGACATCACTCAAAGGCACAAGAAACAATTAGATTAGAAATTTCATTTTAATTGTAATTTGTTTTCAATTTCAATTTCATTTTAAATTTTGTAAAAATCGTATATAAGGCATCATTTTCATTTTTTGTAGAAGGCTGGCTCCATTAGAGAGCAGTAGGAGTAAGAGTAGAATAGAGAACTCTCTTTTAATTTTCCTGTTTGAATTTGAGAATTGGAAATCAGATCTGAGTTCTCTTTTCTTCTCTGCTTTATTTCTTTTCAATGCAATTTCACTTATACACTTTCAATCTCTACAATTCTCTCTTCTGCAAATTCCTTTTCTGCACTTTTTCATTTTGCTTGAGCTGAATCTACTTTCTATGCAATTTAAATTCTCTACCTCCTTGCTAATTTACATTTGAGCATGCTGTAATCTAAATTTAATTTTCCTGCAATTCAAATTTCTTGTTCTGAGTTCTGATTTACTGTCTCTTTAATTTCCAGCACCCAACCACCTTTACATTTCATACAATTTACCTTTCTTGTCATTTAAGATTCTGTCAATTTACTTTTCTTGTTCTTTAAGCTTCTGCCAATTTAAGATTCTGCTCATTTATATTCTGTCATTTACAATTCTCAGCAATTTGTGTTTTGTTGCTTCAATTTCACTTAATTCACCAATGTTAGCTTGACTAAACTAATCACCCACTAAAGTTGCTTGATCCATCAATCCCTGTGGGATCGACCTCACTCTAAGTGAGTTTTACTACTTGATGCGACCTGGTACACTTGGTGGTGAGTTTTTGTGTGGGAATCTCATTACCACCCATCAAGTTTTTGGCGCCGTTGTCGGGGATTGATTTAGATTAATAATGATTAAGTGGCTGAGAAGTCTAGATCAAGCATTTTCTTTGTTTTTGTTCTCTGATTTAAGTTGATAGCAAGGTGTTTGAGTTATTGCCTCACTAAGAAATTCTTCTCTGTGAGATGAATTTCAAATTTCATTGGTGTTGTGTTTTACAAAATTCAAATGGAGTTCAACTCATCTTATGATAAAAAAATTTTATGGGATATTACCCACCATCACCAATCTCTAATGGTGGCTGGGAATATCACCAAAAAAATACAAATTCTGAGCACTCCAATCCATGGAGATTTGCTTCAAACACACAAGATGAGCAAGAGAATCATATGGGATATTTCCCTCCACAACAAAATGATGCAAGTCATTATTCTAATGGTGGCTGGGAAGGGAATTCTAATGCTCCATATGATATTCATCTGAAGATATCATCACTTGACCATGCTGCAACAGAAAGCCCCTTTCAAAACTTACCACCGACACAAACTTCCATGAACCAAAGGCTCTCAAAGCTTGAGACCATGTTTGAAAAATATCAGGAGGAGGCACAGAGATTCTGGAATGAAAAAGAGAACTCCCTCAAAAATATGGAAGTGCTGGTAAACCAATTGTTGAATGCAAGGAATGAGGAAATGGAAAAACAAGAACACAAGGTCCCTGTGTCAAGTGAAATTGCAAAGAAGGAAGAGGTGGTAGAAATATTTGAACATGAAACTGCACTTGAGATGACAAGAGAACATGAAAACTCACAACCTCCTCAAACTCCCTGATGCGAGCGGAAATTGGCGAGTTAAGAATGATTATAAAATATGCGTTGCAAGTATAGTTCTCAACCATCCAGAAATCCACTTATCAATTTAGAAGGGTGTCACAGAAATTAAAATTAAAATACTGGGAGTATGAATCCCAGGTCGTCTCCCAACGAGTTGCAGAAAAGTGTGCTATTTTATTAATAAGATGTTTTCAAAAAGGTTTGAGTTGAATGGAAAAAAATTAAATGAGAGAATCTATATAAATTTAAATAAAAGCCTTGACTGGGAGTTGATTAGCTGGAAGCCCTATTCTTGTTGGAGTACTCTCAAGATTAATTGACAATTGGGGGTTATTATGTTTAGTTGCTCCTTACTAAGTAAGGGAAAGTCAAACGAGTTGGAATGCTGTTTCTATCCACAAGTTCCAATCCGCTCTTGGGAGAATAGGTGTTAGTGACTAGAGAGCAATCCAACAATAAACCCAATTACAATCTTTCTCTTGAGCATCCTAACTAAAGGGTTCCTTTCAATTAACTCCCCATCAAGTTAGGGAACATGGAAGAGTAAGAGACAAGTAAAGAGAACGAACTAGAATGTCGAAGTCTTGATGAGGCAATAACTCTTCTCAATATCCCAATGCAAAAACAATGAACATAACAAATCCTAAAAACTATGAATGTGTAGAGAGAAAACCTAGAGGAGAGGAAAACTAGATCTGAAAAACTAAAACTATGCGGAATGAATGTTGTTTTTGGTTTCTGCATGTTCTCTGGCTCTAGTCTGCTTTTCTGGGCCAAAAACTGGGTCAAAATAAGGTCCGAAATCGCCCCCAGCGATTCTGCAGATTATGCAGATCGCGCATGTCACGCGGTCGCGTCATCCATGCGACCGCGTCATTCGGCTTTCTACTTTGCCACGCGGTCACGTCATCCATGCGGCCGCGTCGCTTGTGCTATTCCATGCCGCGCGGTCGCGTCATCCATGCGGCCGCGTCACTGCGATTTCCTCTCTTTCACGCGGTCGCGTCATCCATGTGGCCGCGTCACTTCTCGCTGGTCATCTCCTCAATTCCTTGTGTTCCTTCCATTTTTGCAAGCTTCCTCTCCAATCTCCAACTCATTCATGCCCTATAAAGCCTGAAACACTTAACACACAGATCACGGCATCGAATGGAATAAAGGAGAAATAAAATACATAATTAAAAGTCTCTAGGAAGCAAGTTTTCAATCATGCAATAACTTTAGGAAGGAATTATAAATGCATGCTTATTTAATAAATAAGTGGGTAAAGATCATGATAAAAACACATAATTAAACATAATACAAACCATAAAATAGTGGTTTATCAACCTCCCCACACTTAAACATAGCATGTCCTCATGCTTAGTTGAAGGAGATAAAATGAATGAGTAAGAACATGTAAAACCTATGAAATGCAATACAACCTATATATATGAATGCAACTATATGATTTTTGTCCACTTGATCAAAAGTAAGTAAGCTCTTCAAAACAATTACAAATCAAATTCCACTAACTCAATTCTTATACAGTAAGAACAGACAAAAATGCAAGAAGATAGCTCATGAAAGCAGGGAACATAGAAATTCAAGCATGGAACCCTCACTGATGATGTATGTACACTCTAGTCTCTCTAGTGTATAGGGTTATCGCTCTATCATTCTCTAATCATGCTCTCTAATTTTTTTGTTCTTCTCCTAACCAATCAACAACATTTAATATACCAATGCAAATATCATGAGGTCTTTTCGAGGTTGTAATGGGGCCAAGGTAAGGGTAAGGATACATATATGGCTAAGTAAGCTTATAAATTGAATCTTTAATTAACCCAAGCTTTAACATAACCTATATATATTCTATGTAACTTTAGAATTCATACCTAGCTACCCAGAAATTTCCTTTCACATTCCATACTCATGTCTCAACCTTTTATTTTAATTTTATCATACATGCATTGATCTTTTTATTCTTAATTTAACATTGGGGTAATTTTTGTCCCCTTATGGTTTTTGTTGAATATTTTTGGATTTTTTTTTATAAACATAGAAACATAAAAATAACATAGCTTATCAATGCACATAGAGTTTTAATTCTTATAGTTTCACATGAGTAGGTATCCAAATTCCCATAATATTATCATGACTCATTCCCTTATTATCCTTTGTTCCCACAATTTCCCATACTTGGATAACACACACAATTCTATCTTAAGCTAACCAAAGATTCAATTTGGGATATATAATTGTTTTTCTGCTTAAGGCTAGTAATGTGGTAAAATATAGAACAAATGGAATTTAAAGGCTCAAAGTGGCTATCAAAGATAATTGAAAGGGTAGGCTTTATTTGGATAAGTGAGCTAAACAAATAATGGCCTCAATCATATGCAAACATATAAATATAATAAACATTGGACATATAGGATGAAACAAAATATAGATTACAATCATAGAGAAGTAAACACACAAGAATAAAATATTTATGGTTAAATAATGTAACCATGTAATTAGGCTCAAAATCTCACAGGTTGTGTGTTCTTTAACTCAAAAACCATGTTCCAAATACAACTTCAAGCAAATTTAACATAAAAGTTTTAATTAAAATTAGTGAAATTTTGTTCCAAAGATAGGGTCTTAGAAGAAACTTATTGTCTTTTCAATCAAGCAGAACATGCATGCAACTAACCTATTACTATGCAATTTATCCTATTCTATAAAAGAAAAATCTAACTAAACATCCTAATTTATTGGTGCTAGGGAAGAGAAATTACCTCCGGAAGTCAGGTACTGACCGACCTCCCCACACTTAAGGCTTTGCACTGTCCTCAGTGCCATCTGTCAAGAACAAAGGTGGGCTGGTAGCAGTATCTCCACAGTCGGGACCATCATGGCTCCCTGTGCTGGTAAAGGAAGTGGAGTCCGGGGTATCTGAGTCCTTTAATTTTCCCATGATCAGCTCTTTGAGGTATGTGAATCGGCGCTTGTTACGGCGCTCTCGCATCTTAGCTTTCTATTCATGCCGATCCAACTTTTCAAGTATCTGCTGGAACAGTTGGGCTGTTGTAGGTGCTTGTGGTGTTGAAGAAGGAATGTCTTCAACTGGTTCAGTAGGCTGGCTGATAGTGGCTGCTGGAAGTCTAAGGTACTTCCTGTTGGGGACATACTGATCTTCCTGTGGAAGCATGGCTTTAGTGTCCTCAGCTCTGTAGGAGACTCCGGCTGTTGAGACAAGATCTGAGACCAGGGCTGGAAAAGGTAAGTTGCCAGTAATTTGTACGTGTCCCATGGCATTCCGGATATGTCTTGGTAGATTCAGAGGTTGATCTGTAAGGATGCACCATAGTAGAACGGCCATGTCCGCAGTGAAGGAGGACTCGTGAGTGCTCGGAAAGACGTAATGGGACATAATCTGTGCCCATACGCGAGCCTCCAAGGTAAGTGCTGAAGCCGAAATTCCCTTAGGGCGGGTACGATGGTATCCGTAGATCCATCTGCTGCCAGGTAGTGCGATAACTCTAAGAACGGCGTCCCAGTCAAATTGGTACAGCTGGCGCTTGAGTGCGGCTTCTTGAAAGGCGTCCATTCCTTCTGGAACAGGGGGAAGACTTAGAACTTTTTGAATGGCCTCTTCTGTAATGGGGACTTGCTTCTGACGGACATAGACAGACTGCAGGGTCGGTAGGTGGAAGTTGGAGTAGAACTCGACGACCCAAGAAAGATTGACCTGCCTTGGCTATCTCTGTAGGAAATCCCATTGTCTTCGTGTAATCTGCGGCTCAAAAAATGTAGCAATATGGTTTGGGAGGAGAAGAAGGTATTCGTTGTTGTAACTCCTTTCAGCCAGGATGGGAAACATCTGCTCACAGTAGCGATTGGGGAATCGCGCAGTGTCCTTTGCTGGGAAGGCTTTTTCTTTATCATTAACCTTTATGATCCTCTTAATTTTCTTTGTTGAGGGCTTTACCGCAGTTGAAGAGGGTTCTGCCACTAATGCTCTCTTTGTACCTCTTCTTGCTGGTTGTTTGGGAGTAGCTTTCTCTTTTCCTTTCTTGGTGGCCATCCTGAAAAAGGGAAGAGAAAGTAAATTAAATTTAAAGGGGTAAAGCAAGGAAGAGGGTGATGTAAGTGATAATCAATGCACAATAAAGAAGAATGACGTTAACACATGGTCCGGATTACATGTGAAAAGTTCATCAATGGAAATATAGCAAGTGCATGTGAGGACAAGTAAATGCAAGGGGTTTATTGGCATGCAGGCAAAGGCATGAGTAGCATAGATCAAGCATTCAATGTCCAATTTAAATATATTATCACTCGTAACTAACCATCACATTTGTATTGACAATTAAATTCAATGAATAAAATAGTAAAGGGAATTTGTGAAAAGCAAGCATTGAATATGAGAGTAGAAAAATGTAAAGAAGTTTATAATGCCATATGGAATTTTTCACAAACACATAGCATGCATGTAGCAGAAGCTCTTGAAAATAAGAATTTGAACATGCAAGTAATCCCTTAAAAAGCAATATATAATTGTCAAACAAATTTTCAACACTACACAAGCATATAATAATAAATAATGATTCACATAAATTGATAACACCAAGTAAAAAGGAGAAAGAAAGAAAAAGAAAATATGAACAATGAAGGTAAAAAGAAAAGAAAAAAAGATAACATATAAAAATAAGAAGAATAATAGAAAAGTAAGGAGGGAAGGAGAACAAGAAGAACCTTGTTAATGGGGGTGAGAGAGAGTAAAAAGTGAGAAAGAAAGAAGAAGGGAGGAAGGGAGGGAGAAGAAATAAGGAAGGATAAGAGAGAATAGGATTTGGAGAGAAAAAAGATAAGATAATTTGGCAAATCAGCAAAATTGTGCGGCGCAAGCGACGCGGTTGCGTGGGGCACGCGGTCGCGCGACTTGCGCTTAAACTCAATGACGCGGTCGCGTCGGTCACACGGTCGCGTGACTCGTTTTAGGCTAATGGCGCGAGGGTAGCCTCGCACTCGCACAACTCTCTATTCAAAATCATATTAGTGCCAAATTTTAAGTGACGCGATCGCGTGGGGCATGCGATCGCGTGAGTGGGCTTTAGAATGATATGACGCGGTCACGTGGGTCACGCGGCCGCGTGGGAAGGATTATGCGTTCAACAACAATCCAGCGCCACTCTCGCACAACTTTCGGTCGTGCACCACTTTGACGTCGAAATCCTGGTCACGCGGCCGCGTGGGGCACGCGATCGCGTGGGAGGACATTATTCCCATATGACGCGGTCGCGTCAGCGACGTGGTCGCGTGGGGTGATTTGTGCCATTCGCACGCCTCCAGCCACGCTCTCGCGTAACTCTCTGTTCGTTTTTTATTTTCTCCCATCTTCTTGCGACGCGGACGCGTTAATGAGGCGGTCGCGTCGCGTGATTATTATTATTATTATTTTAAATAAAAGTATGGAAATGCAGATGCACGAAATGTACTAATGAAGAGAAGGGTTATTGAATAAGAAAATTAAAAATAGGGAAAAGAACGATCATACCATGGTGGGTTGTCTCCCACCTAGCACTTTGCTTTAACGTCCATAAGTTGGACGCTCCACTAGCTCAGTCTTCGGCTATGTGGGGATCTTCCAAGAGGAAGATCTCAAGCTCCTTGTTTTTCTTCAGCTTCTTACCATGGTACAGCTTTAAACGATGTCCATTAACTTTAATAGGTTCAGAGTTTGAAGGATGGCTTAGGTGATAAACTCCGTACGGTTCTGCCTTCTCTACTCTGTATGGACCTTCCCATCTTGATCTCAACTTGCCTGGCATGAGCCTCAGTCGAGACTTGTAAAGGAGGACTAAGTCCCCAGGTTGGAACTCTTTCCTCTTGATGTGTTGATCATGTACAACCTTCATCTTCTCCTTGTATAGTCTTGAGTTCTCATAAGCTTCTAGGCGAAGGCTTTCCAGTTCCTGCAGTTGCAACTTCCTTTCAGCTCCGGCTTTTTCAATTCCCATGTTGCATACCTTTACTGTCCAAAAGGCTTTATGATCTATTTCAACAGGGAGATGACAAGCTTTTCCATAAACAAAGCGGAAAGGACTCATCCCAATGGGTGTTTTGTATGCTGTTCTGTATGCCCAGAGTGCATCTTGTAGCCTGGTGCTCCAGTCTCTTCTATGAGGTTTGACTATCTTCTGCAAGATACGCTTTATCTCTCTATTTGACACCTCGGCTTGCCCATTAGTCTGAGGATGGTAGGCTGTTGCAACTTTATGAATTATCCCATGCTTCTTCATTAATCCTGTTAGTCTCCTGTTACAAAAATGGGTGCCTTGATCACTCACGATTGCTCGTGATGACCCAAAGCGACAAATAATATGGTTTCTCACAAAGGAAACAACAGTGTTAGCATCATCAGTGCGGGTGGGAATTGCTTCCACCCATTTGGAAACATAATCCACGGCTAACAAAATATAAAAATAACCATTAGAATTTGAAAATGGACCCATGAAGTCAATGCCCCAAACATAAAAAATTTCACAGAAAAGCATAATCTGTTGAGGCATCTCATCCCTCCTGGATATATTACCAAATTTCTGGCATGGGAAACAAGATCTACAAAATTCAACTGCGTCTCTAAAAAGAGTAGGCCACCAGAATCCACAGTCTAAGATTTTTCTAGCAGTTCTTTGAGGGCCAAAATGTCCTCCACTCTCAGATGAGTGACAGGCCTCTAAGATGGACTGAAATTCTGATTGAGGCACACACCGTCTAATTACCTGGTCAGCGCCACATCTCCATAAATATGGGTCATCCCATATATAATATTTAGACTCGCTTTTCAGCTTGTCTCTTTGATGCTTAGAAAAGTTCGGAGGGAAGGTGCGGCTAACTAGATAATTAGCTACAGGTGCATACCAAGGGACTATCTCAGATACTGCTTGCAGGTGATCAAATGGAAAATTATCAGCTATAGGAGTGGAGTTATCTGTAATGTGCTCAAGGCGACTCAAGTGGTCTACCACTAAATTCTGGTTACCACTCCTGTCCTTAATTTCTAAATCAAATTGTTGTAATAGCAGTATCTAACATATAAGCCTTGGTTTGGACTCCTTTTTAGATAATAAATACTTTAGAGCTGCGTGGTCTGAATACACTACTACCTTCGTACCAAGTAAATAGGCTCGGAATCTATCCAGAGCAAAAACAATAGCAAGAAGCTCTTTCTCTGTAGTAGTGTAATTCGACTGAGCGGCATCTAAAGTTTTAGATGCGTAAGCAATAACAAAAGGATCCTTACCTTCACGCTGAGCCAGTGTTGCTCCTACTGCATGGTTGGAAGTATCACACATTATTTCAAATGGTTGGCTCCAGTCTGGTCCTCTTACAATTGGGGCTTGAGTCAGTGCAGTCTTCAGCTTATCAAACGCTTGTTTGCAATTTTCACTGAACTCGAATTCAATATCTTTCTGTAGTAGCCTGGATAAGGGTAGTGCTACCTTACTGAAGTCCTTAATGAACCTCCTGTAAAAACCTGCATGGCCAAGGAAAGAACGGACCTCCCTCACAGAAGAGGGGTAAGGTAAACTAGAAATAACATCCACCTTTGCTGGATCTACAGAAATGCCAGTGTTAGACACAACATGTCCTAGTACAATTCCTTGTTTAACCATAAAGTGACATTTTTCAAAATTTAATACCAGATTTGTACTGACACATCTATCTAATACTCTAGATAGTCCATCTAAGAAAAGGCTAAAGGAATCGCCATAAACACTAAAATCATCCATAAAAACCTCCATACAGTCCTCAATAAGATCAGAGAAAAGACTCATCATGCACCTCTGGAAAGTAGCTGGTGCATTGCACAAGCCAAAGGGCATTCTCTTGTAAGCATAAGTCCCAAAAGGACATGTAAAAATGGTCTTTTCCTAATCCTCAGGAGCTATATGAATCTGGAAATAACCTATGTAACCATCTAAGAAACAATAATGCGATTTACCTGACAGGCGATCCAGCATTTGATCAATGAATGGGAGAGGATAGTGATCCTTACGGGATGCTTGGTTGAGGCGTCTATAGTCAATGCAGACCCTCCAGGTGTTCTGAACTCTGGTTGTCAGGAGCTCTCCATGCTCATTCTTCACTGCAGTGACTCCAGACTTCTTTGGCACCACTTGTACTGGGCTTACCCATTCACTGTCTGAAATGGGATAGATGATATCTGCCTCTAGTAGCTTGGTCACTTCCTTTTTGACAACCTCTAGGATAGTGGGGTTCAGTCTTCTCTGGGGTTGACGGACAGGTCTTGCTCCCTCTTCTAAAAATATTCTATGCTCACAGACTTGAGGGCTGATGCCTACTATGTCTGCCAAACTCCAACCAATTGTCTTCTTGTGCCTCCTCAGCACACCAAGTAGCTGCTCTTCCTGTTGAGAAGTGATTTCCTTTGCAATGATAACCGGGAACTTCTGCCCGTCTTCAAGGTAAGCATATTTGAGGTGTGGAGGAAGGGATTTTAATTTTAACTTCTGATCATGTTCAGGCTCTGGGTTATCTGGAGCTGGTAATAGTGGTAAGGCACTGTCATTGTCCTCTGAGAATGTCCCCATACTTAGACCTTGTCCTGTGTGCTTCTCTTCAAATTCCTCCTGATGAACTTCAGCCACGGTTTCATCTATAATATCACACTTGAAGATAGAGTGATCCTCTGGAGGATGCTTCATAACTCCATTCAGATTGAAGATTACTACTCTGCCATCTATTTCAAAAGAGTATGTTCCTGAAAAAACATCTAATTTAAACTTTGAGGTCTTCAAGAATGGTCTTCCGAGTAAGATTGATGATGGCTTGTCTGAGTCATTTTGGGGCATTTTCAGGATATAAAAATCAGTGGAGAACGTGAGTCCCTTAATGCCCACTAAGAAATCTTCAGCAACTCCAACCACTGTAATAATGCTTTTATCTGCTAACACAAAACGAGCTGCCAACCTTTTTAAGGGAGGTAGCCTCAAAATATCATATATAGACAAAGGCATTATTCTTACACATGCTCCTAAATCACACATGCATTCAGAAATTATCACACCACCAATAGTACAATTGACTATACAAGGACCTGGGTCACTACACTTTTTAGGTAAACCTCCCATTAAAGCAGATATAGAACTTCCTAAAGGAATAGTTTTTAATTCATTAATTTTGTCTTTATGTATACATAAATCTTTTAGAAACTTTGCATACTTAGGTACCTGTTGAATGACATCAAAAAGGGAAACAGTTACCTCAACCTTTTGAATATCTCTACCATTTTTTGATCAGGTTCCAGCTGCTTCCTAGGCTTCCTTGCAAGTTGTGGAAATGAAATAGGAGTGGAATTTTCTGCAGTGTCTGTGCCTTTTAGTGCTTCCTCCTGTGGTTGCACTTCTTCTTCTTTAGCCATGTCCTGTATGTCTTCTTCCTCTTCAACATCTTCTATTTCCACTACCTCTTCAGCTGAGGCGTGTTCTGGTGGGTTTGGCTCCTCTTGATTCCTCTCCTGCAGTGTGGTTCTGGACCTCAGGGTGATGGCATTGATACCACCCTTGGGATTGGGTAATGGTTGAGAGGGAATTCTACTGGAGCTCAAAGGTTGGTTATTGGAGTTATTCATTGATCCTATCTGGGAGACAAGAGCCTGCAAAGTAGCGGTCAGACCATTTAGAGTGGCATTAATGTTATTTTTCATGGTCTGTTGTCTCCGATCAATAGATTGTAGTAAGTCATCATTGGCAGATGCAGAAGGATAGGTAATTTGAGAGATCTGCTATTGGGTATTCTGTGGTCCTTGGGATTGCCTCAGGTGAGGTGCTCTGTATGGCTGATTCTGATTCTGCTACCTGTTGTTGTTGTTATTAAACCTCTGATTTCTCTGATTATCTCTGCCTCCTCTGTTGTTGTTGTCCCTCCAATTTTGGTTAAAATTGTCTTGCCATCCGTGGTTGTAATTGCCACCTTGATTGTACCCTTGGTTGGGGCGGTCATAGAAGTTATGTGTGGCTGCCACGGTGTTTATCTTCCTACTGGAGCTGCGAACATTCGTCAGTATAATGGCTATAATCAGTGCAGATTCCGCAAACTCTCTGTGGGACTAACTGTTGGTTTTCCTGTGCTGGAAAAGGTTGAGCTTGCTAAACTTGTTGTTGATTCAATTGCATCTGCTTCAGCAAGTTGGTCATTTCACAGAAACTCTGAGTTAAAGCAGTAGTCTCTCTGCTAGAGGATACTTCTGCAATGGCTTTTGAACGGCCTTGTTTTTGCTTGTGATTCCTAGTAGATTCAGCTAAGTCACTGATCAATTGCCATGCCTCATCAGTGGTCTTGTACTATTTCATAGACCCATTGCTAGCACTTTCCAATGTGGTCTTATCTTAGGGTCTCATTCCCTGTGTGACATAACCGAGTAACACTATCTTGTCAATCATATGGTGGGGGCAAGCTTCCAAAAGATTATTGAAGCGCTCCCAACATTCATAAAGTGTCTCAGATTCATCTTGAACAATCATGGAAATATCTTTCCTCAGTTTATCAGTAACTTCAGCTGGAAAGAACTTTTCCAAGAATTCTCTTCTCAGTGTATCCCAGTTGGATACAATTGCTGCTGGTTGAGTGTAGTACCACTCTCTTGCCTTCCTTCAAGAGAAAACGGGAAAGCTTTCAGCAAAATTAAAGTTTCATCTGCACCATCACGCTTGACAGTAGAACAGGTTGCTTGAAAATCTCTCAGGTGCTTGATAGGCTCTTGAGCAGGTAAGCCATGAAACTTGGGCATCAAATTGAGCAATGCGGTCTTTATTTCAAAATCTGTTGCTACCGCTGGGTGATGCGCTTGAAATGGTTGCATTGTAAAATCAGGGGCTCCAGCCTCCTGGATAGTAACTCTCCTGGCTGTTGCTATGTTACCTGCACGTGAAACAACCAAATCAGTAGAACAGGGGCTGGTTTCTTTCTTAAGTGACGTTTCAGATCCGCCCTCAGAAAGGACTAACCGACGCCGAGCTTGCCTTATTCGTGAAATAGTTCTTTCAATCTCAGGATCGAATATTAGCAAGCTTGGGTCAGGAAGCGAACGTGTCATCTAACGAAAGAAACAAGCAGCTCATAGTAGCAAAATAAAATAAAATGCAAATAAATAAATTCCAATTAATAACTTTAGCACTCTATTGCAACTCCCCGGCAAGGGCGCCAAAAATTGATGGGAGCGAAAATTGGCGAGTTAAGAATGATTATAAAATATGCGTTGCAAGTATAGTTCTCAACCATCCAGAAATCCACTTATCAATTTATAAGGGTGTCACATAAATTAAAATTAAAATACTGGGAGTATGAATCCCAGGTCGTCTCACAACGAGTTGCAGAAAAGTGTGCTATTTTATTAATCAGATGTTTTCAAAAAGGTTTGAGTTGAATGGCAGAAAATTAAATGAGAGAATCTATATAAATTTAAATAAAAGCCTTGACTGGAAGTTGATTAGCTGGAAGCCCTATTCTTGTTGGAGTACTCTCAAGATTAATTGACAATTGGGGGTTATTATGTTTAGTTGCTCCTTACTAAGTAAGGAAAAGTCAAACGAGTTGGAATGCTGTTTCTATCCACAAGTTCCAATCCGCTCTTCGGAGAATGGGTGTTAGTGACTAGAGAGCAATCCAACAATAAACCCAATTACAATCTTTCTCTTGAGCATCCTAACTCAAGGGTTCCTTTCAATCAACTCCCCATCAAGTTAGGGAACTACTCGCTCATTGTAATCGTAAAATTCATAACATAAGAAAGGGAATTAAAGAAAGACATGATAAATAATGATCAAAAGATTAATTAAAAATAAAAGTAATTCTTGTATTAATAAATGCTAAAATAATCCAATAGAAAAATTAAGTAAATTACGGAACATGGAAGAGTAAGAGACAAGTAAAGAGAACGAACTAGAATGTCGAAGTCTTGATGAGGCAATAACTCTTCTCAATATCCCAATGCAAAAACAATGAACATAACAAATCCTAAAAACTATGAATGTGTAGAGAGAAAACCTAGAGGAGAGGAAAACTAGATCTGAAAAACTAAAACTATGCGGAATGAATGTTGTTTTTGGTTTCTGCATGTTCTCTGGCTCTACTCTGCTTTTCTGGGCCAAAAAATGGGTCAAAATAAGGCCTGAAATCGCCCCCAGCGATTCTGCAGATTATGCAGATCGCACATGTCACGCGGTCGCGTCATCCATGCAGCCGCGTCATTTGGCTTTCTACTTTGCCACGCGGTCACGTCATCCATGCAGCCGCATCGCTTGTGCTATTCCATGCCGCGCGGTTGCATCATCCATACGGTCGCGTCACTACGATTTCCTCTCTTTCGCGCGGTCGCGTCATCCATGCGGCCGCGTCACTTCTCGCTGGTCATCTCCTCAATTCCTTGTGTTCCTTCCATTTTTGCAAGCTTCCTCTCCAATCTCCAACTCATTCATGCCCTATAAAGCCTGAAACACTTAACACACAGATCACGGCATCGAATGGAATAAAGGAGAAATAAAATACATAATTAAAAGTCTCTAGGAAGCATGTTTTCAATCATGCAATAACTTTAGGAAGGAATTATAAATGCATGCTTATTTAATGAATAAGTGGGTAAAGATCATGATAAAACCACATAATTAAACACAATACAAACCATAAAATAGTGGTTTATCACTCCCCTAAACCAAAAAGTCTCAACAATTGAATCTGTGATTAAAAGATATGAAGAAGAGATGAAAAAATATTGGGAAGATCAACAAACCTCCTCCATGAAAGAGTTATTAAGTCAAATGTTGAGTGCAAAGAAAGGAGTAGAGGAGCAAGAAAGTGAGGAAGACACTCAAGAGAAGTCACAATCAATTGAAGCAGAGAAGTGCATAGTGGAAGGGCTCATGGAACCACCAATTCAAAAGGCACTGGATGAATATAAACCTCCAATAATCACACAACAACCAAGTATTGAATCCAAAGAAGTGAAGGCAACTAACAAGAGCACCAATCCTGTCCCTGATCCAGCAAGCAAGCTCAATCAAGCCATTTACAAAAGGAATCTTGCTGAGGAGAGGCCAAGACAAGGGACAATGGTTGAGTCTTCTCCCCCCTTGAGGTTATTCCTCTTATCAAACTGGAAGAAGAGGAAGAAAGTGAACAACATGTCAACCGTAGGTAACATTTCTCTTCTCTGCTTTGTTTTCTTTTTTTGCTTTGTTTAAATTCAATAAATTGGCATATGGTTACATTCTAATTTTGGTGTTGCTCTGCAACAATTTGTTTTCAATCCCTTTAGATGATTGCATCAATTCTACATGAAAGTGTCACATTAAGATTCTAAGTTTGGTGTGCCACTTATTTTTCTATGCAATTCATTCAGCAACACCACTTGTCTGCATAATCATAATGCTCTTTGTAGTGTTATTTTTCTTCTTAGTGGATAATTTTAGTTGTCTCTTTGTTTGAGTCATTTCCTTGTTTTTAATGCTTGCTTTTATTAACTATTTTTGTTAATACATTACCAAGAGATCCTTATTCATGATAGATTCTTGGCTTGGTGATTGTATTTAACATACAATAGTTTCATTTGCTTAGTTTTAATTCAAATAAATTGACATATGATTGCATTCTAAGTTTGGTGTTGCTATGCAACAAAAATTGCTTCTAATCTTTACAGTATACTTGCATCAATTTCAAGTGTAAGTGTCACACTAAGTTTGGTGTGCCACTTACTTTCTTTATGGAATGTATCATGCACACTCTCTTATGTTTGCAATCACAATGTCTCTGTTTCTCTGTGCCTTGATTGTTATCTTTAATTTTGCTTGCTTGCAACACATGTACCGCTAACATTTCATTGTGTAAGACACCCATGGTCCATTCTAGACCCATTACCATTGTTCTAATTGTTGCTTGAGGATGAGCAAGCATTCTGAGTATTGGTATGGGATGAAGGAAGAATAAGAGGACAATGACAATAATAGAGAAGATGAATTACAAGGTTGTAAAGTTCCCTTTTCCTCTCATTTGTTTCCAGCACTTTAAATTGCATGATTGTCTTTATCTTCTCTGTTTACATGTGTGGTATGAATAAGCATAGCCTGAGTTTTGATTTGCAACATGTTGTTATGCCACTATGACTACCAACTTGATTTTTGTAAAGTTCAAAGCAGTAAAGTATCATGAGCGTAAACAAACAAGGTCATTAAAGAAGAATTTAGCATGTGCATACAAGTATTGGAAGGCTAGTATGGTTAATTGTTGCGAAATTGCATTAAATTTGATTTAATTGAAGTTTTCATCTAGGACATTTTGTGAAATCTTTTGAAATCATGAAAACCTTGAAGAAGCAATTACAAATTAAAGCAAGAAAAGCAAAAGGGGAAGAATGAGAAAGCTGAAGGCTCTGAGTACCAATGACAATTAAGTTGTTAAGTACTTGTGGTGTTTATGTATCAAACAAAAAGCTTGAAAACAAAACACTTAGAGTCAAGGTTAGGCTCAAGTGCAAATGCACTCCCTCAAAGCTCAAGGCTCTGAGCATCAATGATTAGAGAGTCAAGAAAAGAAACAAATGATCTTAAAGAAGTCCTCTAATTAAATGCTTGTGGTGCTTATGTATCAAGTGGTAATACTTGAAAACAAAGCATTTAGAAGTCGTAGCTTTGTTATCAACTCATGGGGTAAAACACCCAAAAGGAGAAGCTAAGAATAAAATCAAAAGCGTGTTTCAAGGAAGAAACATAAGGAAAAGATTTCATAAAATGAGCTAAATAGAAGCATTAATCAATTACATTTCTTTTGTGATTGTAGCATGCATGGAAAACTAGCCAACTATGAACATTGAGTTGCTATTCTTCTTACCTTGGATTGTCAATCTCTATCGCATGATTCTTTTCTTGCTTGAGGACAAGCAAGGTTTAAGTTTGGTGTTGTGATGACATGTCATCATGTCATGTTTTTCTATACTTCTTCATACAAGAAATTTGATAATTAGTACTTAAATATTGCATTCTTTTGTGCTTAAATGGTATATTTCTTTGATCTTTTGATTTGATAAACTTTGTAGGAAATAAGAAGAAAAAGAAGCAAAAAAAGCACAAAATAAGCTAAAAAGGAAAAAAAAAGAGTTTTGGGGCACACTTTGAAGTTAGAGCACATTTTGAGGCCTTAGGCCACGCTTTTAAAAGCGTGGCTCATGACCAAGTAGCGCTCAAACAAGGCACCACCGCCCAATTTGAAGAGAGCGCTAAGTTAAAATAGTTAACTTTTTCGATTTTTTTCTAGCCTTGTGACAGCATGACCATGCCTCCCTCAAAGGGCCATAACTTGAGCTACAGATGTCCAATTGATGTGCTTCCAGTTGTGTTGGAAAGCTGACGTTCAGAGATTTCCAACGATATATAGAAATCTATATTTGGCATGAAATTGAAGCACAAGTAATAGGCATTTTTAAGGCCCAAAAACCAACCAAATATGCGCTGACCAAGGCTCGAAGAGGGGGTCACCAAGAAAAGCAAGGCAAAGCACTCAAATTGGGGCACCCAAGGCTTGAAATGGGGAACAAGAGGAATGAAAGAAAGGGCACTACGTGAAGTTAGTTCACTGAGCGCTATGCTTCACAAATTTATTGGCTCCAAAATGAACTCACCATGGTTCGAAGAGGGAACCTCACTCCAAGTATAGCGTTACGTTAAATGCTCCAACTGAGCGTTATGTGGATGCACTCAACTACAAGGCCAGCGCTCAAATCTAAGGAGCGCTACGTTAAATGTTTTCACTTTTTCATGGCCAACAAATGAAGAAAAGAGAAGCGCACACAAGGCATATGTAGCGCTTAGTTCACTAACTTAACTGAGCGCTATGAGTGAGGCTTGGCACGAGCCTGGGACAAGGGAGTGAGCGCTCAGTTCACTAACTTAACTGAGCGCTCCACTGGAGCATAGCTCCAACCCAATTCAAACCAAAAGCAACCTTGACCCATGCCTCCAAACCAATTAAACCAAGGCCAACCGGACCCATCTCTTTTCAAATCCAAAGCAAGCAAAGCCCATGACATCACTCAAAGGCACAAGAAACAGTTTGGCAGGGTTTGGAGCTAAAAACAAAAATGCTGAACCCCAGGGCGCTAAATGCCAAGCTCGTGTTTAGCGCTAGAAGCGTGCACGAGCTTACTCCCTTCAGGGCGTTAAACGCCCAATATGCGTTTAGCGCCAGCAAGCCTCGTTCGAATGTGAAAGGCCCACTCTTCGAGCATCTCTAGTGGAATTAGCATTTAGTATTAGTTATATTTTAGTTCCTTTTTGTAATTTTTAATTACAAACAATATCTTTTTGTCCTAGAATTTATTTATTTTATTTTATTTCCGAATAAAATTAGGTTAGTATAAAAGGGAAAAGATCATTCGGATCTTCTCTCGTGGGCACATTTTTAGAACCCTAGTTTCTCTGTAAGTCATGAGTAACTAAACCTCTTTGGTTAAGGTTAGGAGCTCTGTTTATTTCAATGGATTAAGACTATTACTTTTCTATTTTAATTAATGTATTAATTCTGTTTCAAGCATTGTTTTCGTTCTTAATCTTAGGAATCTGGGTGGAACGAGAGTGTTCTTAATCTTATGAATCTGGGTGGAACGAGAGTATGACCTTTATTCTACATGTGTTCTTGTGATTCTCGATAGAGTTATCTTGCTTGAGCAACAGCTTGAAAACAAATTCCTCCTAAATTGCTAATTATATGAACTAATTGGGATATGTGACATATAATCCTATTAGCTTTGGGTAATTAGGATTTTCTTGGCCATAAACTAGTTTTGAACTTAATTCTCTAATCGGAATTAAGTGACCACGACGGTGGCGGTTAATGAAGGTCAGAGGAGACTAAATTACTAAGACATTAGGGTTTAGTCATTTACAATTTGCCATAGAATGAATCTTGCATGATTAAAATAGTTAGTAAGAAAACTAAATCCGGAAAACTAAACATCTCTGAAGCCTTAACTGTTTTCTCATACTATTTTTACACCAACGTTTTAATTGCTTTATTTACTTTCTTATTTACTGTTTCATGCGAAATACACCACCAAACAACCCTTTTTCTATTGCCTAACTAAGCCAATTGGATAGCCATTGTTGTTCAGTCCGATAATCCTCGTGGAGTCGACCCTCACTCACCAGAGGTATTACTTGAATGACCTAGTGCACTTACCGGTTAAGTTGTGGAAATCTTAAATTCTGCACCAAGTTTTTGGCGCTGTTGCCGGAGATTGTTTGTGATTGACAACTACTAGTTGTGTAATTGCTTAGATTAGGTATTTTTCTTAGTTTTGTTTATTTTCTTTTTGTTTTAATTTTAACTTTTAGTTTTGTTTAATTTTCTTTAATTTCTCATTTTAAGTTTGGTGTTCCTTTATATGTTTCTTAGTTTCATTTATTTAACCTTTAATTTTCTAATAGATACTTATTTGGTTAGTATTAATTTCAAAAAATTAAGTTTGGTGTCCCGGTAGCGATTTTTCCTTTAAAATTTTCGAAAATATTAGCATTAGTCTTTGTTTACTCTGCAACTAGTAGCTTAATTTCTCTTAATTATTTTCAGAAAATTTGGTTCATTTTTAGCTTTACATTATTTTAATTCTCTTACACAGGATACCTCACAGGGAATCATTTACACTCTTACGTAGAGATTCCCATTTCTCTTGGTTTTTTGTTTGTATGTGCATGAACAGGGAGAGTTCACTATGGATCCAAATGGTAATGCACAACTTAGAAGAACTCTAGGCTCTTACACAGCTCCCGCTCCTGATTTCTATGGAAGGAGTATTAGTGTGCCTTCTATTGGAGTAGATGATTTTGAGCTCAACCCACAGTTGATCATCCTAATGCAACAAACTTGCTAGTTTCATGGACTTCCACAATATGTTCATCTCTTACTTCCTGCGGATCTGTGACACTGTAATGACCAATGGAGTGGACCCTGAGGTTTATAAGCTTATGCTTTTCCCATTTGCTATGAGGGATCGAGCAAGGGAATGGCTTGATGTTCAACCCAAGGAGAGCTTGAATACATGCAATAAAGTAGTCAATAAGTTCTTGAACAAGTTCTTCCCCTCGCAGAGATTGACTATGCCGAGGATAGATGTTCAGACTTTTAAGTAGAGAGAGAACGAGTCCCTCTATGATGCTTGGGAGAAGTACAAGCTGATGGTCAGGAAATGTCCTCCTGATATGTTCTCAGATTGGATCAGGGTACATATTTTCTATGAAGGACTCTCTGATATGGCCATGATGTCTCTGAAAAATTTTGCAGGTGGCTCGTTGCACATGAAAAAGACACAAGAGGAGGCCAATGAGCTCATTGAGATGGTTGCCAATAACCAGTACTTATACTCATCTGGAAGGACTCCAGTAAGGAAGGGAGTTCTGGAAGTGGAGACTGTAGATGCACTTCTTGCTTAGAACAAGCTTATATTTCAACAGATGAGTCTTCTCACTCAACAATTGGGTGGCGTGCAAAGCCCAGTGACAAAGATTCAAAGCACCTCTCCAGATGTTCCTTATGATATGCGTAGTAGCTCCCTTCAAAGTGAAACTTGCAACTATGACCACTATGCACTTGAGGATGTCAATTACATGGGAAGTTCCTCCAGACGCACTGATAATATTCCTTATTCTTAGAACTTTGACCAAGGAAGGAGAAATCAGCAACCGACTTATGCCAGCAGCTCTCAAGGAGGTCCTACTAAAGATCCAGTCAACAATTTTCCTTTTTAGCCCCTACGATCTCAGAGTACCCCTGACCTGGCATCCATTGTTGCAGAACTTGAAAGGAGCCAACAAAGCTTTATGCATGAAACCTGAGCCTCTCCCAGGAACCTCCAGATGCAAATAAACCAGAAAGACCAGTGAACACCTGAACAAACCCCACTAGCAATATGGCCCCCGAGTACAGAGAGGAATATCAGGTAGTTCGATTAAGGAATGGCAAGTCATTACTCAACATAAGAATAGTGAGGAATAGGGTGAGAAAGAGACACCAGAGAGAAAAACTACAGAAACAAAGAATGCCACCAAGGGAGCTGAACGCCCAGAAGGAAGCACCAAGGGCACTGAAAGCCCAGAAAGGTGGGCACTGAACACCAATGAAAATTCAAAGAACTTCCCCCCCAGGCACCCTGACAATTCCTTCCCGGTCACTCTTGACACACATCCTGCACTACCCAAGCCCCAGAATACAAGGCCAAATTACCATACCCTCAGAAACTTCAAAAAGCAAAAAAAGATAAGCAATTCTCCAAGTTTTTGGAAATCTTTCAGAAGCTTGAGATCAACATCCCCTTTGCAGAGGCCCTTGAACAAATGTCTCTATATACTAAGTTCATGAAGGAGATGTTGAGCCACAAGAGGAATTGGAAAGAAGTAGAGACTGTGTACTTACTAAAGAATGCAGTGCAATCATGTAGAGGAATCTCTCAAAGAAACTGTAGGATCCGAGGAGCTTTGTGATTCCTTGTACCATTGGAAAGACCCTTATTCGGAAGGCCTTGTGTGATCTTGGAGCAAGCATCAACCTCATACCACTATCATTGATGAAGAAGCTCCAAATTGATGAAGTAAAACCTACCCGGATTTGTCTCCAACTTGCTGACCATTTTATCAAGTTCCCCTTTGGAGTGGTAGAGGATCTACTTGTGAAAGTAGGATCTTTTATCTTCCCTGCTGATTTTGTGATATTGGATATGGAAGAGGACAAGAATGCATCCATCATTCTTAGAAGACCCTTCTAAGCAATAGAAAGAGCCCTTATAGATGTTCAGAAGGGTGAAGTAACTCTAAAAGTCAATGAAGAGGAGATTCTGCTAAATTTTTTAGAGGCTTTGCAACATCCGGATGATTTTGAAGGATGCATGAGGATCGACATCATTGAACCTCTGGTTGAAGAAGAATTTGAAGCTAAAAGGTTTGAGGATAATCTGGACGCTTCCTCTGAAGACACTCTGCTTGAAATTGATGAGCTAGCAACTTAGAAAAAGAAACTTTGCATGCCTAGTACTGAGAAAAGATCTCCTAAGCTCGATTTGAAGCCATCACCTCCATCTTTGAAATATGGATTCCTAGGTGATAAGGACACTTGTCTAGTGATCATAAGTTCCTCCCTAAGATAGGAGGAAGAGGAGGTCTTGATTCAGGTGCTCAAGAGTCACAAAACGGCTCTTGGATGGACCATTGTTGAATTAAAAGGGATCAGCCCAACCAAGTGTATGCACAAGATCTGCCTGAGGATGATGCTAAACCAGTTATGCAACCACAGAGGTGACTGAATCCAACCATGAAAGAAGTGGTCTAGAAGGAAGTTATGAAGCTCTGGGAAGCCAAAATTGTCTACCCTATTTCTGATAGCCTGTGGGTAAGTCCAGTACAAGTAGTTCCATAAAAAAGGGGGAATGACCGTGATTCAGAATGAAAGCAACGAGCTTATTCCCACAAGAACTGTCAGAGGATGGCGTTTGTGTATTAACTACAGGTAGCTCAATAATGCTACAAGGAAGGATCACTTCCCCTACCTTTCATTGATCAGATGCTGAAAGGCTAGCCGACCATGCTTTCTATTACTTTTTAGATGGATACTCCGACTATGATTAGATTGCAGTAGAGCCTCAAAACCAGGAGAAGTCAGCGTTCACTTGTCCCTTTGGGGTATTTGCTTATCAGAGGATGCCACTTGGACTCTGTAATGCCCCAACAAACTTTTCAGAGGTGTATGCTCTCTATTTTCTCAGACATGGTTGAAAAGTTCATTGAGGATTCTAAACCAAGATTGATCAGGTGGATACTACTTCTTTAGGAATTTGACGTTAAGATTAGAGACAAGAAAGGGTCAGAGAATCAAGTGGCTGACCATCTGTCCAAGATTGAGCCTGAAGAAGGGACACTACCCCCCATTACTGTGACTGAGACCTTCCCAAATGAGTAGCTCTTTGTGATCCAGAGGGCTCCATGGTTTACAGATATTGCAAACTATAAAGCCATTAGGTTCATTCCCATGGAGTACACTAAACCACAAGTCAAAAAGCTTATACATGATGCTAAGTACTACTTGTGAGATGAACCCTACCTTTTCAAGAGATGCTCGGATGGGATGATCAGGCTTGTCTCTCACATGAGGAAACACAGTAAATCCTCTGGCATTGTCACGGGTCTAAGTACGGAGGCCACTTTGGGGGTGAAAGGACAGCCACTAAGGTCCTTCAAAACAGGTTCTATTGGCCGACCCTCTTCAGAGACTCATGTGAATTTGTGAGAAACTGTGAAAAGTGTCAGAGGGCTGGGAATCTCCCTCACAACCATGAAATGCCGCAACAAGGGATTCTGGAGATTAAACTGTTTGACGTATGGGGATTGATTTTATGGGACCTTTCCCGTCCTCATACTCAAACACATACATCTTGGTTGCAGTGGATTATGTGTCTAAATGGGGGGAAGAAATAGCATCACCCACTAATGACACTAGAGTCATGCTGAAATAAATAGTTGGACTCGCACCTGTAAAGGTATGGAGTCCGTCATAAAGTGGCAACCCCCTATCACCCTCAGACAAGTGGGCAGGCTGAAGTTTTTAACAGGGAACTTGATGACAAGTCATCATATGCTAGCTTTTTAAGCATTTTTCACTTGTTTCATTAGGTTTTATACACTTTCTTGCACTATAAGTAAGTGATTTGGAGTGGATTTTCATGGTTATGTTAAATCAATCAACTATTATTTAATTAACACAAAATCATAAGGTTTAATCTAGAATTAGTTGATTTTATGAATAATGTAGAAACCTTGTGAATTTGGTGATACTTTGATATGTTTATTTGGTTGCTTGTAGGTGAAGAAATGGTGAAGAAAAGAAAGAACCGTGAAAGCGTGCCTTATCAAAGTGTCGCCTATAATATTAAAGCGTGGCGCTCAGCCAAAGGAGCAAGAGCCAATGCTCAAAAAGTGAGCGTAGCATTCAAAGAGTGAACGCTAGTTGGGAGCACCAAGGCACATCAAGCAAGAGAAGCAAAGGCGCTACGTTGAGTGTCCCAACTGAGCACTACAAGGAAACTCAACTAGCAAGGCCAGCGCTCAAATCAAAGGAGCGCTACGTTAACTCTTTCAACGTTTTCGTTGCCCATTTAAAGAAAAACAAGGCGCGACACTCCTAAAATGGGGCAGCCAAGGTTCGAAAGGGGAACCATGCACACAAAGGAGCGCTACGTTCAAAGGTTCTCACTGAGCACTACTACAAGGAAATTGCAAGCAAAAGGAAGCCAGCAAGGTTCGAAGAGGGAACCATGGAAGCAAGGGGCGCTACATTGGAAATTTCCAACTGAGCACTATGTATTGGCACAAAGTGAAACATGCTTGGCTCGAAGGGAGGCACACTAAGCAAGGGAGCGCTATGTTACCTTTCCTCACTGAGTGCTCCACTGGAGCTAGCCCCCCAACCCATTTTCAAACAAGTGCACCCATGGACCATTTTCAATGAAAGGCCATCTTGGATCCACTTCTTCACCAACCTGAAAAGCCCACTCCAAATTCTGAAAACCAAAAATAGAAAGTGTATAAATAGGAGTTAATTTGATTTGTATAGGATCTTTTTACCTTTGGACCTTAAGCTCCATTTTAGTTTTCACTTTGATTTGAATTGTTCTGACTTTGGGATTTGGGAATTTGGATCTAGTTTTCTTTCTGCATTTTCTTTTCTTCTGAAACTTTCACTATCTGTTCTTGGAGTTTGAATTGAGATTTAAGAGCTTCATTGATTCCAAGTTTGAGAATCATCTTTTACCTCTATTCTCAATTGTTCTAAGGATTGGATCTGAGTTTAGTTTTCTGTTTTTAATTTCTTTCTTCTACAACTTCTACTTTTCTCTTTTGGGGATTAGAGAATCGGATATAAGTTTCTTTATTGTTTTCTTTTCATTTCTTCTGAAATTACTTTCTGCTTAATCAAGAGAGCAATTGAGATCTAGATCTGCTTTCTAATCTCATTTCTCTTCTTCGATCTTCAATTTCTCTTTAAGAATTTCATAATTGAATCAAGTTTTCTTGTTGTTTGTTTTTTCAAGCAATTTTTCCTTTCTGTTCTGCTACTGAATTGAATCCCTTCATCTAATAGCTTTCTGATTTGCTTCAATTTACATTTTCTTGTTGAATTCTGAATCCCAGCACCCAAATCCCTTTTACTCTTCAAGAAATTTACATTTCTCAGCAATTTAGATTCAACAATTTACATTTCTTGCATTTTAAGTTTTTGTAATTTACTTTTCTTGCAATTTAAGTTTCAGCTCTTTTACTTCCTTGTTCTTTAATTTACTTGCAATTTACCTTTTCTGCATCTTTAGATTCAGTCAATTTACCTTCTACACTCTATTTTTCTGCTCAATTTACATTTTGCACTTCTATTTACTTGCAATTTAGCTTCTGTCACTCAAAATCACTCCATTCCTCAACTGTTTGCTTAAGTAAATTCATCACCTAACTAAAATTGCTGAATCCATCAATCCCTGTGGGATCGACCTCACTTTTGTGGGTTTACATTCTTGATGCGACCCGGTACACTTGCCGGTGAGTTTTTGTGTGGAATCGCATTTTCACCCATCAAGTTTTTGGCGCCATTGCCGGGGATTGATATAGATTGACAATGATTAAGTAGGGTGATAATCTAGATTAAGCACTTTTTCTTTTCGTTTTCTTTGTTTCTAACAAGCACACTAACTGTTTGAATTTTTACTTAAGCTAACACTAACTTCACTCTAGCAGTAGAGTGTTTAATTATGGTTTTTATTTTTGTGTTTATGTCAGGAGGAAGAAGTGATGAATCCACAACTTTTGATCCTGAAACACTTTGGAGGTTGAGAAGAGAAGCAAGAGATGGAAGGGAATCCCTCTAATCCACCAGAGGGAGTGGCCAACAATGGCCAACCCCAAAGGAGAATTCTAGCTTCCTACACTTTCCCCAATGCAAGACACTGTGGGAGCAGTATACTCACTCCCAATGTCCATGCAAATAACCAATACTTCTATACTCATCAAAGGCAACACCCCCCAGCTCCCAAGAGAGGTGTCTTGGAGCTTGAAGGTGTTGACACTATCTTGGCACAAAACAAGCAGATGCACCAACAACTTCAGCAACAAATAGAGCTGATGGCCAGAAAAATTGATGGACTGCAAATTGCTGCAGTAAATGCACAAAGCCCTACATTCAACTATGAGCAACAAAGCCCTGAGCAGGTGCAATACATGAATAACACCTCAAGTTCGTTCCAACACAATTTGCATGGTAATGCACACAACCCATCCTGAAGGACTCATTCTAACTTGAGGTGGGATGAGCACCAAAATCAAGGACAAAGGGGCTTCAAATATAACAGCCTCAGTAGCACAAACAACCAAAGCCATTCATTCAATAATACCAACCAATTCAAAAACTCACAAAGAACATATCACCAACCCCACAACCACCAGAATAACCTTTCCACATCCATATTCTACCCACAAAATACCCCCGCAAATAATTCAAATAACTTCTAACAACAACCATCTCATTTCACACAACTACAACCATCTCAGAGAATCTCTAGACTAGAGATAATAATGGAGAAACTCATGAAAAAACAAGTCCTGGCATTCAAAAACTAAGAGGCCTCAATTAGAAACCTTGAAAAACACATGAGGCAAATGGCTGAGCAAATTTCAGAAATGGGTGAGAAGAGAGCAAATACCTTCCCCAGCACCACTGAAGACAACCCAAGAGACAAAGAAAAATCCATAAAATGGGAGGATTGCAAAGCAATCACAGTAAGAAGTGGGGAGACTATGGGAAAAGAAGCCATCATCTAGGAAGAACGCAACAGAGAAGCTCCACAAGAAGAGATAGAGGGGAGAAGTGAAGGGGATCAGAAAATCTCCACTGAAGGCTTCTCACCAGGGGATAAAGTGATGTTAAACGCCCACTGAGCCGGATCCTTCTACTTGAACACCTAGAGATCATCAAAGAGGAGTCCGGAAGGAAGTTCACAGTAAGAGGATAAAAGCTGAGGCACTATGATTTTCAGCCCCCATGAACAAAGGATAAGATGTCAAGCTAGTGACAATAAAGAAGTGCTTGTTGGGAGGCAACCCAACCTGAGGTAGTTTCTTTTCCTAACCATTTCAATAAAAAGGTTGAGTAGTTTTATCTGTATTGCAAGGAGATAAGTTTGGTTTTGCACACCAATACAATCTAAGGGAGAATGAAGGATGCTAAGTTTGGTGTTCCACCAAAAATCTCATTTGAAAACACATTTTCACCTTCTGCATAAATAGTTGCTAGCTCCAAGCAATCAGAGAAACTACTTAGCCATTGTCTGTTTTCTAGTTTTTAGTTTTGTGACCCTCAGCAAAGGCACAATGTTTCACATAAATGGTTGACTTGTTGCATAAGAGACATTGGCAAGGAACTAATTTTGATGTTCACAGACCAAAGTAAGTTCAAAAGCCTACAAATAGATTCTTTATATTAACCATTTACCTAAGGGCTTGGGAAACAAGCAACTTCTAAGGATTGTGTAGGAAAACATTCAACCTTGAGAAGTAATCTGCATCATCATCCCAAGGAGGTACAACAGAGAGAAATAATGATGACAGAAAAAAAGCTGAGAGACAATCCCAGGTTGTATAGACACTTAATCCTTTTTGCTGTGTTTTAACTTGGAGATTCCTATATGTCTTGCTGAAGTGTTCAATCAGGTGTAAGTGGAGATGTTTGCTAAGAATGCTAGCCTGAATTGTACTTGTTATCAATCACTTGCTTAAATTCTATTTTGTTCCCCTCTGCATGAATAAAAGAAAAATGTTTGAAACAGAAAGTGATTATCCAATGTTGTAGGAATTAGAATGAAATTCAGTGGTGGTACTTGTTTGATTTAATGATTAGCTCAATAATAAAAGCTGCATAATAAAATGTTCCTTGAAGTGTGAATTTGGTTGCTGCTATAAAGCCTTTTATTAATGAATATCCCCTTGAGAATGATCAAAGTAAGAAAGAAAAAGAAAAGAAAAGCCAAGAATTTGCAAAGAAACAAACAATAAGGCTAGACACCAATAGCTTAGACCTTAGGACACATGCCTGTGGTGCTTTTGTACTAGGATATGCTTGGACAATTAGGTTCTGAGGAGTATTTTAAAACTTGGCCACTTGGATTAACTAATCTGGGATTGCCAACCGAAAGTCCATTATCAAGAGCAACCTAGTTACAAAGCATTTAGTAATCCAAAGAGATGCTGGGCATCACTGTTCCTAGGAAGAAATTGTGAGCCAAGTGTCTGTGGTGAAGAAGTGTTGAGCAAAAATTGAGCCCAAAGGCTGCTGCAACACTTGCCACTAAGCTTTCATTAATAAATAAGCTTTCTAAGCAAAAGAAAGAAAGAAAAAGCTAACAGGGATCAATCAAAAAGCAAGGCATTATAGCAGCAACTCTAGTGAACCATCAAAGAGACATTCCATATCAGATAGCTAAGAATAATTGAGCTACATTTGTCTGCATAAAACCCCATGAACTAAGTTCAATTATCTGCTAAATAAGGACATGTATGCTTCTCTGTTTCATTTCATTTCTTCTTATGTTTAGTGCTTGCTTGGGGACAAGCAAGATTTAAGTTTGGTGTTGTGATGACAAGTCATCTTATGCTAGCTTTTCAAGCATTTTTCACTTGTTTCATTGGGTTTTATACACTTTCTTACACTATAATTAAGTGATTTGGAGTGGATTTTCATGGTTATGTTAAATCAATCAACCATTACTTAATTAACACAAAATCATAAGGTTTAAGCTAGAATTAGTTGATTTTATGAATAATTTAGAAACCTTATGAATTTGGTGATACTTTGATATGTTTGTTTGGTTGCTTGTAGGTGAAAAAATGGTGAAAAAAAGAAAGAACCATGCAAGCGTGCCTTATCAAAGCGTGGCCTATAATATTAAAGCGTGGCGCTCAACCAAAGGAGCAAGAGCCAGCGCTCAAAAAGTGAGCGTGGCTTTCAAAGAGTGAACGCTAGTTGGGAGCACCAAGGCACATCAAGCAAGAGAAGCAAGGGTGCTACGTTGAGTGTCCCAACTGAGCGCTACAAGGAAACTCAACTAGCAAGGCCAGCGCTCAAATCAAAGGAGCGCTACGTTAACTCTTTCAACGTTTTCGTGGCCCATTTAAAGAAAAACAAGGCGTGACACTCCTAAAATAGGGCAACCAAGGTTCGAAAGGGGAACCATGCACACAAAGGAGCGCTACGTTCAAAGGTTCTCACTGAGCGCTACTACAAGGAAATTGCTAGCAAAAGGAAGCCAGTGGTGCACGAATTGTGAATCACACTTTTCACAACGCGTACCACTAACCAGCAAGTGCACTGGGTCGTCCAAGTAATACCTTACGTGAGTAAGGGTCGAATCCCACGGAGATTGTTGGTTTGAAGCAATCTATGGTTATCTTGTAAATCTTAGTCAGGAAGTCAATTATGTTTATCAATTGAATTGTGAATAACCATTAGAGCATGAATTAAACATTACTTGTTGTGCAGTAATGGAGAATATGTTGGAGTTTTGGAGATGCTTTGTCTTCTGAATCTCTGCTTTCCTCTGTCTTCTTGTTCACGCACGCACGTCCCCCTATGGCAAGCTGTGTGTTGGTGGATCACCGTTGTCAATGGCTACCTTCCATCCTTCCAGTGAATACTACGCTCACGCGCTCTGTCACAGCACGGCTAATCACCGGTTGGTTCTCGATCCGGTTGGAATAGGATTTACTATCCTTTTGCGTCTGTCACTAACGCCCAGCCTTCAGGAGTTTGAAGCTCGTCACAGTCATTCAATCCTTGAATCCTACTCGGAATACCACAGACAAGGTTTAGACTTTCCGGATTCTCATGAATGCCGCCATCAGTTCTAGCTTATACCACGGAGATTCTGATTAAGGAATCTCAGAGATACTCATTCAATCGGATATAGAACGGAGGTGGTTGTCAGGCACACGTTCATGGTTTGAGGAAGGTGATGAATGTCACGGATCATCACCTTCATCACAGTTAAGCGCGAATGAACATCTTAGATAAGAACAAGCGTGTTTGAATGGAAAACAGAAATACTTGCATTAATTCATCGAGACACAGCAGAGCTCCTCACCCCCAACAATGGGGTTTAGAGACTCATGCCGTCAGAGAATACAAAGTTTAGATCTGAAATGTCATGAGATACAAAATAAGTCTCTAAAAGTTGTTTAAATACTAAACCAGTAGCCTAGGGTTACAAAATATGAGTGGACTATGATGGATGATGCAGAGATCCACTTCTGGGGCCCACTTGGTGTGTGCTGGGCTAAGACTTTAAGCAATTCACGTGCAGAGGCCATTTGTGGAGTTGAACGCCAGTTTTTGTGCCAGTTTGGGCGTTCAACTCCAGTTTTTGATCCTTTTTTGGCGCTGGACGCCAGAATTGGGCAGAGGACTGGCGTTGAACGCCAGTTTACGTCATCTATTCTTGTGCAAAGTATGGACTATTATACATTGCTGGAAAGCCCTGGATGTCTACCTTCCAACGCAATTGAAAGCACGCCATTTCGAATTCTGTAGCTCCAGAAAATCCACTTTGAGTGCAGGGAGGTCAGAATCCAACAGCATCAGCAGTCCTTTTTCAGCCTGAATCAGATTTTTGCTCAGCTCCTTCAATTTCAGCCAGAAAAATACCTGAAATTACAGAAAAACACACAACTCATAGTAAAGTCCAGAAATATAAATTTTTCCTAAAAACTACTCGAAATAAACTAAAAACTAACTAAAACATACTCAAAACTATATGAAATTATCCCCAAAAAGCGTATAAAATATCCGCTCATCACAACACCAAACTTAAACTGTTGCTTGTCCTCAAGCAACTAGACAAATAAAATAGAAGACTAATGGTTTGAGAAGCAATAATATCTCAGAGTTTTTGAATGAAGCTCAGATTCTAATTAGATGAGCGGGGCTAATAGCTTTTTGCTTCTGAATAGTTTTGGCATCTCACTTTATCCATTGAAGCTCAGAGTGATTGGCATCTATAGGAACTCAGAATTCAGATAGTGTTATTGATTTTCTTAGTTCAGTGTGATGATTCTTGAACACAGCTTCTTTATGAGTCTTGGCCGTGGCCCTAAGCACTTTGTTTTCCAGTATTACCACCGGATACATAAATGCCACAGACACATAATTGGGTGAACCCTTTCAGATTGTGACTCAGCTTTGCTAAAGTCCCCAATTAGAGGTGTCCAGAGTTCTTAAGCACACTCTTCTTTTCGCTTGGACCTTGACTTTAACCGCTCAGTCTCAAGTTTTCACTTGACACCTTCACGCCACAAGCACATGGTTAGGGACAGCTTGGTTTAGCCGCTTAGACCAGGATTTTATTCCTTTAGGCCCTCCTATCTACTGATGCTCAAAGCCTTGGGATCCCTTTTATTTGCCCTTGCCTTTTGGTTTTAAGGGTTATTGGCTTTTTCTGCTTGCTTTTCCTTTTTTTCTTTTTCTCTTCTCTTCTCTCTCTTTTTTTTTTTCTGCAAGCTTTGTTCTTTGATGCTTTTTCTTGCTTCAAAAATCATTTTTTATGATTTTTCAGATTATCAATAACATGTCTCATGTTCATCATTCTTTCAAGAGCCAACATATTTAACAGTCTTAAACAACAAATTCAAAAGACATATGCACTGTTCAAGCATTCATTCAGAAGACAGAAAATATTGCCACCACATTTAACTAATTAGACTTTCTCTTATTGAAACTCGAAATTTTATTGCCTCTTATTCAAAAGATCTACTACTTTATTCATGTTTGCTGATGATGAGAACAGTAAACTATAACTTAATTGGGGATAAAATCAAACTAGACACTAATTACTACTAATGATCATGTAATGAAGACACAAACATAGATAAGCACTTAACATAGAGAAAACGAAAAACAGAGAAAGTAAGAACAAGGAACGAGTCCACCTTAGTGATGATGGCATTTCCTTCTTGAGGCACCAATGATGTTCTTGAGATCTTTTATGTCTCTTCCTTGCCTTTGTGGCTTGATTCCTAGTGATGTTTGGTATTTCTATCCTCAGTTGCTTCCAATAATTATGTGGAGGGAAGTGCATCCCCTGAGGTATCTCTTGATTTGCAGCCACATGTTCTACCACTGAGCTATAGATCCTTCACATAATTGTGATGTCCACACCAAACTTAGAATGTTGCTCGCCCTCAAGCAAAAGAAGAGGGAATAGATGAAGAAGAAGATGTGGAAATAAAAAAAACTAGGATTATGAGGAGGGAAGGTGGGGATCCTGTGGGGTCCACAGATCTTGAGGTGTCAAGGCATTTACATCCCTGCACCAATTTGGGCATGCAAAATGCCCTTGCACACAACTCTGGGCGTTCAGCACCAGGTTGGTGCCCATTTTGGGCGTTCAACGCCCCTTTGCTGCCATTTCTGGCGTTGAACGCCAGAACCATGCTTGTTCTGGGCGTTCAGCGCCAGGATGCTCCCATTCTGGGCGTTCAGCGCCAGAACTATGCTCTGTTCTGGCGTTTGAACGCCAGACAGATGCTCCTCTAGGGTGTGATTTTTCTTCTGCTATTTTTGATTCCGTTTTTGATTTTTTTTTTTATTTTGTGACTCCACATGATCATGAACCTAAGAAAACATGAAAAACAATAAAAATAAGAATTAGATAGACATTGGGTTGCCTCCCAACAAGCGCTTCTTTAATGTCCTTAGCTGGACCTTGCTGAGCTTTTAATCTAGCTTCAGCCTTGAGCATTCTTGCTCAATGTTGCCTTCTAGATAATGCTTGATTCTCTATCCATTGACAATGAACTTCTTATCAGAATCAATATCTTGAAGCTCCACGTAACCATATGGTGATACACTTGTAATCACGTATGGTCCCCTCCACCGGGATTTCAGTTTCCCGGGGAATAGCCTGAGTCTAGAGTTAAACAACAGAACCTTCTGTCCTGGTTCAAAGATTCTAGATGACAGCTTTCTGTGATGCCACTTTTTTATTTTTCTTTATATAGCTTGGCATTTTCGAAAGCTGTGAATCTGAACTCCTCTAGCTCATTTAGCTGGAGCAATCTTTTTTCTCCTGCTAATTTGGCATCAAAGTTTAGGAATCTGGTTGCCCAGTAGGCCTTATGTTCCAGTTCCATGGGCAGGTGACATGCCTTACCATACACCAGTTGGTATGGAGAGGTCCCTATAGGGGTCTTGAATGCTGTTCTGTAAGCCCACAGAGCATCATCCAAGCTCCTTGCCCAATCCTTTCTACGGGTATTTACTGTCCGTTCCAAGATTCTCTTTAATTCTCTGTTAGAGACTTCAGCTTGCCCGTTGGTTTGTGGATGTTATGGAGTGGCCACTTTGTGGCGAATTCCATACCGAACCATGGCAGAGTAAAGCTGTTTATTGCAGAAGTGAGTGCCCCAATCACTGATTAACACTCTAGGGACACCAAACCTGCTAAAGATATGTTTCTGGAGGAACTTCAGCACTGTTTTAGTATCATTGGTGGGTGTGGCAATAGCCTCAACCCATTTTGATACATAGTCAACTGCCACCAGAATATAAGTGTTTGAGTATAATGGTGGGAAAGGTCCCATGAAGTCAATTCCCCATACATCAAACAACTCTATTTCCAAGATTCCTTGTTGAGGCATGGCGTAACCATGAGGCAGATTACCAGCTCTTTGGCAACTGTCACAATTACGTACAAACTCTCGGGAATCTTTATAGAGTGTGGGCCAATAGAAGCCACATTGGAGGACCTTGGTGGCTGTTCGCTCACCTCCGAAATGGCCTCCATATTGAGATCCATGGCAATGCCATAGGATTCTCTGTGCTTCCTCTCTGGGGACACACCTACGGATAATTCCGTCTGCACATCTCTTAAAGAGATAGGGCTCATCCCACAAGTAGTACTTTGCATCAGTAATTAGTTTCTTTTTTTGTATTCTATTGTACTCCTTGGGTATGAACCTTGCAGCTTTATAGTTTGCAATATCGGCAAACCATGGTGCTTCCTGAATGGCAAATAGATGCTCATCAGGGAACGTCTCAGAGATCTCAAGGAAGGGGAGGGACGTCCCTTCCACTGGCTCTATCCGGGACAGATGATCAGCTACTTGGTTCTCTGTCCCTTTTCTGTCTCTTATTTCTATATCAAACTCTTGCAGAAGCAATACCCATCTGATGAGCCTGGGTTTTGAATCCTGCTTTGTGAGTAGATACTTAAGAGCAGCATGGTCAGTGTACACAATCACCTTTGATCCTACTAAGTAGGATCTGAACTTGTCAATGGCGTAAACCACTGCAAGTAATTCCTTTTCTGTGGTTGTGTAATTTTTCTGGGCATCATTTAAAACGCGACTGGCATAATAAATGACATGCAGAAGCTTGTCATGCCTCTGTCCCAATACTGCACCAATGGCATGATCACTGGCATCACACATTAACTCAAATGGCAATGTCCAGTCTGGTGCAGAAATGACTGGTGCTATGACCAGCTTAGCTTTCAGCGTTTCAAACGCCTGCAGGCATGCTGTGTCAAACACAAATGGTGTGTTAGCAGCTAGCAGATTGCTTAGAGGTTTTGCGATTTTTGAAAAATCCTTTATAAACCTCCTATAGAATCCTGCATGCCCCAGAAAGCTTCTGATTGCCTTAACATTGGCAGGTGGTGGTAATTTTTCAATTACCTCTATTTTTGCTTGATCCACCTCTATTCCCTTGTTTGAGATTTTATGCCCAAGAACAATTCCTTCAGTCACCATGAAGTGACACTTTTCCCAGTTTAAAACTAGGTTGGTTTCTTGGCATCTTTTCAGAACAAGTTTTAGGTGATCAAGACAGGAGCTGAATGAGTCTCCATATACTGAGAAGTCATCCATGAAGACATCCAGAAATTTTTCCACCATATCAGAGAAAATAGAGAGCATGCATCTCTGGAAGGTTGCAGGTGCATTGCATAGCCCAAAGGGCATCCTTCTATAAGCAAACACTCCGGATGGACATGTGAATGCTGTTTTCTCTTGATCCTGGGGATCTACTGCAATCTGGTTATAGCCTGAGTAGCCATCCAAAAAGCAGTAATAATCATGACCTGCTAGTCTCTCTAGCATCTGGTCTATGAATGGTAAAGGAAAATGATCCTTTCTGGTGGCTGTATTGAGCCTTCTGTAGTCAATACACATGTGCCGCCCTGTAACTGTTCTTGTAGGAACCAGTTCATTTTTTTCATTATGAATCACTGTCATGCCTCCCTTTTTTGGGACGACTTGAACAGGGCTCACCCAGGGGCTATCAGAAATGGGATAAATAATCCCAGCCTCTAGTAATTTGGTGACCTCTTTCTGCACCACTTCGTTCATGGCTGGATTTAGCCGCCTCTGTGGTTGAACCACTGGTTTGGCATTATCCTCCAATAGGATTTTGTGCATGCATCTAGCTGGGCTTATGCCCTTAAGGTCACCTATGGACCACCCAAGAGCTGTCTTGTGTGTCCTTAGCACTTGAATAAGTGCTTCCTCTTCCTGTGAATTTAAAGCAGAGCTTATGATCACTGGAAAAGTGTCACCTTCTCCTAGAAATGCATATTTCAAGGATGGTGGCAGTGGCTTGAGTTCTGGTTTAGGAGGTTTTTCCTCTTTCAGAAGAAAGTTCAGAGGCTCTTTCATGTCCCCTGAATCCTCCAAATCAGGCTGAACATCTTTAAAGATGTCTTCCAACTCTGATTCGAGACTCTCAGCCATGTTGATCTCTTCTACCAAAGAGTCAATAAGGTCAACTTTCATGCAGTCTGTTGATGTGTCTGGATGCTGCATGGCTTTGACAGCGTTCAACTTGAACTCGTCATCGTTGACTCTCAAGGTTATTTCCCCCTGTTGGACGTCAATGAGGGATCGTCCAGTTGTTAGGAAGGGTCTTCCTAGAATGAGAGTGGCACTCTTGTGCTCCTCCATTTCCAGCACAACAAAGTCAGTGGGAAAGGCGAATGGCCCAACTCTGACAATCATGTCCTCAATCACGCCTGATGGGTATTTAGTGGAACCATCAGCAAGTTGGAGACATATCCGGGTTGGTTTAACTTCATCAATTAAGCCAAGCTTCTTGATAGTGGATGCAGGTATCAGGTTGATGCTTGCCCCAAGATCGCATAAAGCTGTCTTGGTGCAATCATCTTCTAATATGCATGGCATCAGAAAACTCCCAGGGTCTTTAAGCTTTTCAGGAAAGCTTTTAAGAATGACTGCACTGCATTCTTCAGTGAGGAGAACTCTTTCTGTTTCTCTCCACTCCTTTTTATGACTCAAGATCTCTTTCATGAACTTGGCATAAGAAGGTATTTGCTCAAGTGCCTCTGCAAAAGGAATCTTTATTTCAAGAGTCCTTAGATAATCTGCAAAGCGAGCAAATTGCTTATCCTGCTCCTCTTTCCGGAGTTTTTGAGGATAAGGTATCTTGGCTTTATATTCCTCAACCTTACTGGCTAAAGAAGCCTTTTTAGAGGGGTTGTTATCAGCACTTGTGTGTGTCTGATCCCTCACTGGCAATTGCGTACCAGAGTCAGAAGCTGGAGTGACGTTAGACGCCAACTCACTGTCTGTTCCTGGCACCTGAACGCCAATCCTGCCTTGTTTCTGGCGCTGAACGCCAGTTTTGGGCATGGTCTGGGCGTTCAGCGCCAGCCTTCCACCGATTTTCTGGCGTTTTAGTGCCAGAATTATTTTTCCCTGGGCTCTTACTGTCCTCAGGGGAATCTTTGGTGGGTCGCTCATTTCTTGAATTTTTGATGCCTTGAGGTGGGGTATTTAATGTTTTCCCACTTCTTAATTGAACTGCTTGGCATTCTTCTGCTATTTGCTTTGATAGCTGCTGCTTTGTTTGCTTAAACTGTTCGTCCATATGTATATTAGCTATCCTTGTCTCCTGTAACCTGTCTTTGAATTCAGCTAGCTGCTTTGTTAGAAAATCTAATTGCTGATTGAATTCAGCAGCTTGTTTTACAGTACTGAATTCAGCAGTTACTGTTTTAACCTCTTCATTCATGGAAGGGTTGCTGCTTAGATACAGATGCTGATTCTTGGCAACTGTATCAATGAGCTCTTGAGCTTCTTCAATTGTCTTTCTCATATGGATAGATCCACCAGCTGAGTAATCTAAAGACATCTGAGCTCCTTCTGCAAGCCCATAGTAGAAGATGTCTAACTGAACCCACTCTGAAAACATTTCAGAGGGGCATTTTCGTAGCATCTCTCTGTATCTCTCCCAGGCATCATAAAGAGATTCATTATCTCCTTGTTTAAAGCCTTGGATGTCCAGCCTTAGCTGTGTCATCCTTTTTGGAGGGAAATATTGATTCAGGAATTTTTCTGTCAGCTGTTTCCATGTTCTTATGCTGGCCTTAGGTTGGTTATTTAACCACCTCTTAGCTTGATCTTTTACAGCAAATGGAAACAGTAATAGTCTGTAGACATCCTGATCTATTTCCTTATCATGTACTGTGTCAGCAATTTGTAAAAATTGTGCCAGAAACTCTGTAGGTTCTTCCTGTGGAAGACCGGAATACTGGCAACTTTGCTGCACCATGATAATGAGCTGAGGATTCAACTCAAAGCTACTAACTCCAATGGAGGGTATGCAGATGCTACTCCCATATGAAGCAGTAGAGGGGTTAGAATATGACCCCAGAGTCCTCCTGGACTGTTCATTTCCACTTATGTCCATGATGGATCTATGGATATAACTTGGACTGATTTACCTTTTTATTTATTTTATTTTATAAGAAGTAAATACTTAAATAAAATAAAATAACTAAAAAGAATTTGAATTTTGAAATAAAAAAATAATTTTTTTTTCGTAAAAATAAAAATTAATTAGTTAATAAAAAAAGAAATTTTTGAAAAAGAGGGGAGATATTTTCGAAAATTAGAGAGAGAGAGAGTTAGTTAGGTAGTTTTGAAAAAGTTAAGAAACAAACAAAAAGTTAGTTAGTTAGTTGAAACAAATTTTGAAAAGATAAGAAGTTAGGAAGTTAGAAAAGATATTTTGAAAAGATATTTTTGAATTTAGTGAGGAGAGAGAAAAACAATAAAATAGTACAAGATTTAAAATTTTCAGATCTAATGCTCCTTGTTTTTGAAAATTTTGGAGGGAAAACACCAAGGAACACCAAACTTGAAAATTTTAAGATCAAGACACAAGGAAACTCAGGAACACTTTGAAGACTCACAAGAACACAAGAACATGAAGGAAGAACACCAAACTTAAAATTTTTAGAAAACCAAACCAAAATTTTCGAAAATCAAAGGGAAATCAACAAGAAAACACCAAACTTAAAGTTTGGCACAAGATTTAATAGAAAAAATATTATTTATGAAAATGAAGGTTTTGAAAAGAATATAAAAGACTCTAACCCAATTACCAAGAACACAGATTAACGCTCTAGCCAAATGAGTTATGGGACCTTAAAAAAAATTTTAAGAAAGATTATTTTTGAAAACACCAAACTTTAAAGTTTGGCACAGGATTTAATAGAAAAATTATTTTTGAAAAATGTTTTAAAAAAAATATGATAGCCAATTATTATGAACATAAACACCACGTTCTGAATAACTGAGCTATAAGTTTAAAGTATTTTAACAAGAGATAAATAATAAAAGACTCTAAACCAAAAAAAAGAAAGATTTTTCCTAATCTAAGCAACAAAATAATCCGTCAGTTGTTCAAACACGAACAATCCCCGGCAACGGCGCCAAAAACTTGGTGCACGAATTGTGAATCACACTTTTCACAACGCGTACCACTAACCAGCAAGTGCACTGGGTCGTCCAAGTAATACCTTACGTGAGTAAGGGTCGAATCCCACGGAGATTGTTGGTTTGAAGCAATCTATGGTTATCTTGTAAATCTTAGTCAGGAAGTCAATTATGTTTATCAATTGAATTGTGAATAACCAGTAGAGCATGAATTAAACGTTACTTGTTGTGCAGTAATGGAGAATATGTTGGAGTTTTGGAGATGCTTTGTCTTCTGAATCTCTGCTTTCCTCTGTCTTCTTGTTCACGCACGCACGTCCCCCTATGGCAAGCTGTGCGTTGGTGGATCACCGTTGTCAATGGCTACCTTCCATCCTTCCAGTGAATACTACGCTCACGCGCTCTGTCACAGCACGGCTAATCACCGGTTGGTTCTCGATCCGGTTGGAATAGGATTTACTATCCTTTTGCATCTGTCACTAATGCCCAGCCTTCAGGAGTTTGAAGCTCGTCACAGTCATTCAATCCTTGAATCCTACTCGGAATACCACAGACAAGGTTTAGACTTTCCGGATTCTCATGAATGCCGCCATCAGTTCTAGCTTATACCACGGAGATTCTGATTAAGGAATCTCAGAGATACTCATTCAATCGGATATAGAACGGAGGTTGTTGTCAGGCACACGTTCATGGTTTGAGGAAGGTGATGAATGTCACGGATCATCACCTTCATCACAGTTAAGCGCGAATGAACATCTTAGATAAGAACAAGCGTGTTTGAATGGAAAATAGAAATACTTGCATTAATTCATCGAGACACAGCAGAGCTCCTCACCCCCAACAATGGGGTTTAGAGACTCATGCCATCAGAGAATACAAAGTTTAGATATGAAATTTCATGAGATACAAAATAAGTCTCTAAAAGTTGTTTAAATACTAAACCAGTAGCCTAGGGTTACAAAATATGAGTGGACTATGATGGATGATGCAGAGATCCACTTCTGGGGCCCACTTGGTGTGCTGGGGCCCACTTGGTGTGTGCTGGGGCTGAGACTTTAAGCAATTCACGTGCAGAGGCCATTTGTGGAGTTGAACGCCAGTTTTTGTGCCAGTTTGGGCGTTCAACTCCAGTTTTTTATCCTTTTCTGGCGCTGGACGCCAGAATTGGGCAGAGGACTGGCGTTGAACGCCAGTTTACGTCATCTATTCTTGTGCAAAGCATGGACTATTATACATTGCTGGAAAGCCCTGGATGTCTACTTTCCAACGCAATTGAAAGCACGCCATTTCGAGTTCTGTAGCTCCAGAAAATCCACTTTGAGTGCAGGAAGGTCAGAATCCAACAGCATCAGCAGTCCTTTTTCAGCCTGAATCAGATTTTTGCTCAGCTCCTTCAATTTCAGCCAGAAAAATACCTGAAATTACAGAAAAACACACAACTCATAGTAAAGTCCAGAAATATTAATTTTTCCTAAAAACTACTGGAAATAAACTAAAAACTAACTAAAACATACTCAAAACTATATGAAATTATCCCCAAAAAGCGTATAAAATATCCGCTCATCAGCCAGCAAGGTTCGAAGAGGGAACCATGGAAGCAAGGGGCGCTACGTTGGAAATTTCCAACTGAGTGCTATGTATTGGCACAAAATGAAACATGCTTGGCTCGAAGGGAGGCACATTAAGCAAGGGAGCGCTATGTTACCTTTCCTCACTGAGCGCTCGACTGGAGCTAGCCCCCCAACCCATTTTCAAACAAGTTGATGCCAGGGCATCTTGGCCAGTTTCACTGACCTTTTCTTTACTGTTTTTAGGTTAGTTTCATGCATTTCTTTAGGAAATAAGCTAGTTCTGGGTAGATATTCACTTATGCCTTGACTCAAGCATACATTGTGAATTTTACATAATTTCATGAGGATTTTGCATAAGTTTAGTGATAATTATTATGTTGCATTACTTATGACTTGGACTAGAGCTTTGATGCACTTTATTGCTTGATTTCAGGAACAAAAGGAAGCAAGAAAAGGGGAGGTAACTTGCAAGATTAATGAGAAAAGTGATTGCCAATAACACTCTCAAAAAGCCATCAATGCCCACGTTAGAGAGTCACGTTAACTAAGTTAACGTGAACTCTAACGTGGAGAAGAGAAGTTGAGCCAACGTTAGTGACACTTAACATTGTCACTAACGCTGGCAATTACTCATAAGTAGCCACGTTAGAAGCCACGTTAACCTAGTTAACGTGGCCTCTAACGTTAAGGGGGGAAGAGAAGCCAACGTTAGTGACACTCAACATTGTCACTAACGTTGGCCTATGGTGCAAAGTACCACGTTAACTCCTACGTTAACTTGGTTAACGTGGGAACTAACATAAGGGATGAAGAGTTGTCGACAACGTTAGTGACACTCAACATTGTCACTAACGTTGAAGCAACCACACAACCCCCAAGAGTCACGTTAACTTCCACGTTAACTTGGTTAACGTGGAAGCTAACGATGAGAAATGAAGGATGAGCCAACGTTAGTGACACTCAACATTGTCAATAACGTTGGGATGGCTAAAGGTGGCCACGTTAGAAGCCACGTTAACCTAGTTAACGTGGACTCTAACGTGAGAACTAGGGGCACATTGGAACATTAGTGACAATGTTGAATGTCACTAACGTTCTCGAAGGATGGCAAGGGCTACGTTAGAAGCCATGTTAACCTAGTTAACATGGACTTTAACGTGAAGGAAGAAGGGGCACACTGGAACGTTAGTGACAATGTTGAGTGTCACTAATGTTCTCGAAGGTTAACAAGGCAACGTAAAAAGCCACGTTAACCTAGTTAACGTGGGTTTTAACGTGAGGCAAAAGGGTGCATTAGAACGTTAGTGACAATGTTAAGTGTCACTAATGTTCTCAAACTTATATTCTCACTAAATATTAACACCCCTGACGTCCTGAACTAAAGTCTCCGCCCACTTCGCACTTTCTCTCTGCAAGTAAAGCCAAGCCCAAATAAAGAAAGGAACTGCTTCAAACTCAAGATCCAAAGGCCCAAGACTTGAAGAATCACACTAGAAGCTGAGAAGAGTAGTATATATAAGAGTAGCTTTGAATTGAGAAAGAGTTCTGGAGGTTGGAAAAAAGGAGAACTACTCTCTGTATTTTACTTTCTTTGCAATTTCTAGTTTAATGATGTATTCTCCATCTTTGTTTTCATTTTCAAGAGCTATGAACAACTAAACCCCTTTCATTGGGTTAGGGAGCTCTGTTGTAATTTGATGGATCAATACTAATTTTTATTATTCTTCTTCTATCTTTCCTCTTGATTTTACTTGAAAGCTTTCGATCTTCATCCAATTGAGTAGTTATCTTGGAAGAGAAGCTACTCAAACTTGGATCTCTTTTGAACCTTGAAAGAGGAATGAAGAGATCAAGCTAGAAATGCTTTCTCATGCTGGACCAAATTGGGTTTGGATGGGTATGTGACTATAACCCTCTCAATACTTGATTTGGGAAATGCATGTGGTATAATCAGTGACCATACTTCATCTCTTCTCATGAGCAATTGACCAAGGAATTGGCTATTGATCAAGATTTGAGAGATTGAATTGCAAGAAATTGTAATTCAATCACTTAAGATTGCCAAGGAGATCAATGAGTGCATTGATTGAGGAAGAGATGAAAATGAACTTGATCCAGAGAATCGCAACATCTCCTAAGCCCAATGAACTCTCCATCTCTGATCTTACCCATTCTCTTTAATTTCTGCCATTTACTTTTATGAGCAAATCCCCCATTCCCATTTACAATTCTGCAATTTATTTTCAGTCATTTACTTCCAGTCCTTTAATTCTAGCATTTACTTTTCTATTATTTACGTTCCCTCCATTTTTATTTTCTGCAACTCTCAACCCAAATTCTGGATTCGCTCAACTAGAACATTCTTCTAATTAAAGTTGCTTGATCAATCAATCCCTGTGGGATTCGACCTCACTCTATTGTGAGTTTTTACTTGACGACAAATTCGGTACACTTGCCGAAGGGAGATTTGTTGAGAGACAAGTTTTTCGTGCATCAAGTTTATGGCGCCGTTGCCGGGGATTGATTGTGCATCAACAATGATTAAATTGGAAGATCACTAGATTGAGCATTTTTATTTTGTGAATTTCATTTTCTGTTTGAGTGATTTACTTTTTGTTTTAGTTAAACTTCTTCCCTTCCCCCTCTACTCTTTTGTTTTTCTTTGTTATTTTCAATTCTGTTTGCTAACCCACTAACTGTTTGATATATTACATCACCCACAACTAACAGTAATTTTGACACAAATACTGTCTGCACCTATTTTCTTTGCTTGTACTTGTTGGTTGTATGACAGGGAGAAGAAGCGAGGCTTCAACTTCCTTTGATTCTGAACATGAGAGAACCTTCCTTAGACTAAGGAGGGAGGCAAAAGAAAAACGTGTAGTTGGTGCTGAAGAAGAGGAGGAACACTTTGAGGAATACTTTGAACCAAACATGGAAGAAAACATGGAAAATCATCATGAAGAAGAGACTCACAACCATAGCAGAGGAGGTGGAGCAAATCATGCTGGGGAGGATAGAAGAGTTTTGGGCTCGTACATCAATCCAAACCCAGGCAATTGTGGAAGTAGCATCCAAAAGCCAACAATCCATGCCAACAACTTTGAACTTAAACCACAGCTCATCACCCTTGTTCAGAACAACTGTTCGTTTGGAGGAGGTGTTCAAGAAGACCCCAATCAATATTTGACCACCTTCCTGAGAATATGTGACACAGTAAAATCTAATGGTGTTCATCCTGACGCCTATAGACTGCTCTTATTTCCTTTCTCACTCAGGGACAAGGCAGCCAAGTGGTTGAAATCCTTCCTAAAGGAGAGCTTGACAACTTGGAAGGATGTGGTGAACAAATTCTTAGCAAGATTCTACCCTCCTCAATGAATTAATAGGCTGAGAGCTGAGGTTCAAACTTTCAGACAACAAGATGGTGAGACTCTATATGAAGCATGGGAGAGGTTCAAGGACTTAACAAGGAGGTGTCCACCTGACATGTTCAACGAATGGGTGCAGCTGCACATTTTCTATGAAGGTCTCTCTTATGAGTCAAAGAAGGCCGTAGACCATTCATCTGGAGGATCTTTGAACAAGAAAAAGACCATTGAGGAAGCCATAGATGTTATCGAAACAGTAGCAGAAAACGACTACTTCTATGCTTCCGAAAGAGGGAACACAAGAGGAGTGATGGAGCTAAACAATGTAGATGCTCTGTTGGCCCAAAACAAGCTCATTACCCAGCAGCTAGCTGACCTCACCAAGAAGATGGAGAGGAACCAAGTAGCAGCAATCTCATCTTCATCAACAATCCAATAAGGAGTGAATGAAGAAGCAGAGGGGAGTCAGGAGCAAGCCAACTACATTGGGAATTCACCAAGGAAAAACTATGATCCATACTCCAAGACTTACAACCCTGGATGGAGAAACCACCCAAACTTTGGGTGGGGAAGTGAGCAAGATCAAAACCAAGACCAGAGGACATCTCAACACCCCCACAACAACACTTCTCCACACACTTATCAAAACCAAAAAAGCACATCTGCTCTGAACCACTCATCAATTCATGACAAGCTCTCTAAGATCGAAACCTTCATTGAAGGAATATGCAGAGACATTCAAGACAGTAAAGCATTCAGAGAGGAAGTGCAGTCAAACATGCAGAATCAAAATGCTGCCATCACAAAACTGGAAACACAAATCAGCTATCTATTTAAGCAGCTTCCTAACCACAATTTTTGCTATGATGCCCATTCAAGAAAAAGGGAGGAGTGTCAAGCTATCACACTTAGGAATGGGAAGGAACTGAAGGAACATCCCCAAAAACCACAAGAAGAAGGCTCAAATGAAAAGGGAGAAGAGCAAGATGGAATGCAACCCCCCACGCCAAGTCTGCAGAAAGAAAAAAAGATACCCCAACTGAACATCTCAAGAGCTCCATACCCCCAGCTATTGAAGAAAAAGGAAGATGACAACCAGTTCTTGAGATTTTTGGAAATCTTCAAGAAGCTACAAATCAACATACCATTTGCTGAAGCCATAGAACAAAGGCCACTTTATGCCAAGTTTTTGAAGGAGCTAATGACTAAGAAGAGAAGATGGAAGAACAATGAGACTGTGATACTAACTGAAGAGTGCAGTGCTATCATTCAGTATAAACTACCTCAGAAACTGAAGGATCCTGGGAGTTTTCAGATCCCTTGCATTATAGGAGAAATCACAGTAGAAAAGGCTCTTTGTGACTTAGGGGCCAGCATCAATTTGATGTCAGTAGCTATGATGAGAAAGATGAAAATTGAGGAGGCTAAACCAACAAAAGTGGCTCTACAACTGGCAGACCGGTCGTTCAAATTCCCTCACGGGATAGTAGAGGATTTGCTAGTAAAAGTAGGAGATTTCATATTCCCAGCAGATTTTGTGGTGCTGGACATGCAGGAAGATGCCAAGACCTCCATCATCTTGGGAAGGCCATTCTTGGCCACTGCTGGAGCTGTCATTGATGTTCAGAAGGGTGACCTCACCCTGAGATTACACAATGAAAGGATGACATTCAATGTGTTCAAGGCCATGAGTTATCCACCGGAACAACTGGGGGAATGCATGAGGTTAGATGCACTTGAGGATGAAGTGGAGGAGAATTTTGAAGAAGATGAACCTGAAGAGAACAAGAGATTGGTGGAGGAAGAATCTGAATCAAGTGAAGAGGTAGCTACAACAGAAATACATATACCAGATGCACCAAAGGAAGGGAACGAAAAATCAGAAGCACCCAAACTTGAACTCAAAGCATTGCCACCCACTCTCAAATATGCATATCTAGGAGAAAATGAAAACTACCCAGTAATCATAAATTCATCCCTCAGTCAAGATCAAGAGGATGAACTACTCAAGGTGCTGCGGGAGCATAAGGATGCCATTGGATGGACCCTTACTGACTTGAAGGGAATCAGTTCAGCCATATAAATGCATAAAATACTGTTGGAAAATGATGCCAAGCCATCAATTCAATTCCAAAGAAGGCTGAACCCAATCATGAAGGAAGTGGTACAGAAAGAGGTTATGAAGCTTTGGCAAGGAGGGGTCATATACCCAATTTCGGACAGCCCTTGGGTTAGCCCCATACATGTTGTGCCAAAGAAGGGAGGGATCACTGTGGTTACCAATGAGAAGAACGAGCTCATACCTACAAGGACCGTCACAGGATGGCGGATGTGCATAGACTACAAGAAACTCAATGAGGCTACACGAAAGGACCATTTCCCCTTCCATTCATGGATCAGATGTTGGAAAGACTTGCAGGGCACGCATATTATTGTTTTCTCGACGGTTATTCAGGATATAACCAAATAGTGGTTGATCCAAGAGACCAAGAAAAAACCTCATTTACCTGTCCGTATGGAGTGTTTGCCTATAGGCGCATGCCATTTGGATTATGTAATGCCCCTGCAACTTTCCAACGCTGCATGCTTTCTATCTTTTCAGATATGATAGAAAAATTCATTGAAGTTTTTATGGATGATTTCTCGGTATTCGGAGATTCTTTTCCTAGTTGCCTACATCACCTCGCCTTGGTATTGAAAAGATGCCAAGAGACCAATTTGGTCTTGAACTGGGAAAAATGCCACTTCATGGTGACAGGAGGAATAGTCCTTGGTCACAAGGTCTCTCACCAAGGCATTGAGGTTGATAGAGCTAAAGTAGAACTTATTGAAAAACTACCCCCACCCAGTGATGTCAAGGCAATTAGAAGTTTTTTAGGGCATGCTGGTTTTTACAGAAGGTTCATCAAAGATTTTTCAAAGATAGCCAAGCCCTTAAGCAATCTCCTTGTATCTGATACACCATTCATCTTTGATGAAACATGCATGCTAGCATTTGCACATTTGAAAATGAGGTTATCCTCTGCTCCTATCATTTCCCCACCTGATTGGAACCTACCATTTAAATTGATGTGCGATGCATCTGATTTTGCAGTTGGGGCAGTGTTAGGACAAAGGAAAGATAACCTAGTTCGTGTGATATACTATGCTAGCAAAGTCCTTAATGAAACTCAAAGAAATTATACCACTACTGAAAAGGAGTTGCTAGCAATAGTTTTTGCATTTGACAAATTTAGATCATACCTCATTGGTGCTAAAGTGATTGTTTTTACAGATCACACAGCACTTAAATATTTGTTTGCCAAGCAAGAATCAAAGCCAAGACTAATAAGGTGGATCTTACTGTTGTAGGAATTCGATATTGAAATCAGAGACAAGAAAGGAGTGGAAAACAAGGTGGCAGATCACCTATCCAGAATCCCTCATGATCAAGGTGGAGAGAATGAAACAAATGTGAACGAGCTCTTCCCTGATGAGCAATTGATGACAGTTCACAAAGCACCATGGTTCGCAGATATTGCAAATTTCAAGGCAACTGGGGCATTACCCCCAGGGATCAATAAACATCAAAAGAGGAAGCTCATGAATGATGCAAAATACTTTGTCTAGGACAAGCCATATCTCTTCAAGAAATGTTCAGACGGAATTCTTAGAAGATGTGTTTCGGAAGAGGAAGGGAGAGAAGTCCTGTGGAACTGCCACGGTTCATGCTATGGCGGGCACTTTGGAGGGGACAGAACTGCGGCAAAGGTGTTACAAAGCGGATTCTTTTGGCCCACCCTTTTCAACGATGCCAAGGAACTAGTAAAAAGCTGCAATGAATGCCAAAGATCTGGAAACCTGCCCAAAAGAAACGCCATGCCACAAAATTTCATCTTGGAACTGGAACTGTTTGATGTGTGGGGAATTGATTTCATGGGACCATTCCCAACGTCATATGCAAATAAGTACATCCTGGTAGCAGTGGATTATGTTTCCAAATGGGTAGAGGCTATTGCAACCCCAACTAATGATAACAAGGTAGTCATGAACTTCCTCAGGAAGAATATCTTTAGCCAGTTTGGAGTCCCAAGAGCTCTCATCAGTGATGGAGGGAGCCACTTTTGTAACAAACCACTAGAAGCTCTCCTCTTACGATATGGGGTAAAACACAAAGTAGCCACACCTTACCATCCTCAAACAAGTGGGCAAACTGAGATATCCAACAGAGAGCTGAAGAGGATCCTGGAAAAGGCTGTGGGCGCATCTAGAAAGGATTGGTCGAAGAAGTTGGATGATGCTCTTTGGGCATACAGAACAGCATTCAAAACTCCATTTGGAATGTCTCCATATCAACTAGTCTATGGGAAGGCTTGTCACTTACCACTGGAGCTGGAACACAAAGCTCTTTGGGCTATCAAGATACTAAATTTTGACAGCATTGCTGCTGGTGTAAAAAGGATCTTGCAGCTGCAAGAGATGGAAGAATTCAGGTCACAAGCCTATGAAAACACAAAGATGTATAAAGAAAAGGCAAAGAGAAAACATGACATGCATCTGGCACCCAGGAGTTTCGAAAAAGGGCAGCAAGTACTCCTTTACAATTCTAAATTAAGGCTGTTCTCAGGAAAACTCAAGTCAAGGTGGTCCGGACCTTTCATGGTTACAAAAGTATCACCATATGGCCACATCGAAATCACGGATGAAGGTTCAGAGAGGACTTTTACAGTGAATGGACAAAGACTCAAGCATTACCTAGGCAACATGGGGGAAAACCCCAGAGTAAAGTACCATCTCAAGTAATTAAGGACTCGTCGAGCTAGCGACGATAAAAGAGCACTCTGTTGGGAGGCAACCCAACCTCAGGTAGTTTCACTTTCATCTTTATTTCAATAAAAATCACAAGTTGTTTCCCCTGTATTGTAAGGAGCTAAGTTTGGTGTTCCACACCAGAACAATCCAAGAGTGGTAGTGTAGTTCTAAGTTTGGTGTTCTACTAAAAGACATTGGTTAGAATTACACTCCACTCCAAAAGAACATTGCTAGCTCCATCCAATCAAGAGAAACCACTTAGATGTAGTTAGACTATAGGTGATCATTGCTTTGTTGATAACAAGATATGAGAGTCTCTGCATATATGCAATATTTTGTACTGGGAAAAGAACTAAGTTTGGTGTTCACACACCAAATTGAGTTCAAGAGGCACAAGCATACATGTAAGCTAACTATGTCTCAAGTGCTTTGGGAACAAGCAACTTCCAGTAACCTTGCAGGAATCTTGTAAGGAAATGGTGCACCTTCACCCAAAGAAGCGAGGCAGCAAAAACTAGGATGATGACAAAGAGAGAGGGGGACCAGAGATCATCACCCGAAGGTTGTATTGTTACCTAATTCCATTGTACTCAGAATTGTTGAAAGTTGGAAGTTCGAATGCACTTTTGATTTGTAGTTACTCATAGTTGAACCCTTTTTAAATTCTGTCTTTTAAGTTCTGAATAGGTCTATGTACACTAGTCTTTATGTTACTGCACCATCACTTAACTTACTTGTATGCTGTCCCTTTAAATCAAATTGAAGAAGAGAATGATTATGTTTTTAAAAGACCAGAGTAGAGTTCATAATGTGGAAGTGCATTCATGAATCTTTGGGGTAGTCATAAGTTAGCTAAATTGGTTCAACCACAAGGCTAGGATGACAATTATATGGCCTGAATACTTTGCTTTGGATAAACTCATGAGACTAAGTTAATAACAAGATCCTAAGAAGAGAAAAGGGAAAGAACAATGGAAGTGAAAAAACAAAAGAAAAAGAGTAAGCAATAAGGCTAGGTATCAATGGTTTTAATCTTGAGGCAAGTGTCTGTGGTGCTCCTGTGTGAGGGATCTACTTGGATGAATAAGCTCTTAGGGGTGCCTTATCACTTGGTAACTTGGGTTAACTAACTCGGGATTATCAGCTGAAAGTCCACTATCAAGAGTAACCTTCACTACAGAACACTTAGTAACCCAAAGAGGTGCTGGACACCAAGGTCTCAAGAAAAGAAAATAAATACACTAAATGCATGTAGTGTGTATGTATGGGGGATAGGCTTGAGGGAGTAAGTCCTTAGGGGTGTCTCAACACCTAGCACCTTGAACCAACTGGTTCGAGAGTGTTGGCTGAAAGCTTATCTTAAAGAGTTGCCCCCTTACAGAGCACTTAGACTAAATAACACAAACAACCCTTGAAATAACAATAAAAGGATCAATGAATAAAGGTCTCATGGGATATAAATAAAGTGGGTGTTTTAGGACATGATAAAGGTCTGAAAGCCAGTAATGGAATGAACCTAAGTTGCTATGCATGAAACCACCATAAAATCAGTAAAATAACTTCCACAAGAATGACTCATTCCTCTGGATACTCCATTCATCATTCTCTTGTTCCAGTACTTGCTTAGGGACAAGCAAGCTTTAAGTTTGGTGTTGTGATGCCAGGGCATCTTGGCCAGTTTCACTGACCTTTTCTTTACTGTTTTTAGGTTAGCTTCATGCATTTCTTTAGGAAATAAGCTAGTTTTGGGTAGATATTCACTTATGCCTTGATTCAAGCATACATTGTGCATTTTACATAATTTCATGAGGATTTTGCATAAGTTTAGTGACAATTATTATGTTGCATTACTCATGACTTGGACTAGAGCTTTGATGCACTTTATTGCTTGATTTCAGGACCAAAAGGAAGCAAGAAAATGGGAGGTAACTTGCAAGATTAATGAGAAAAGTGATTGCCAATAACACTCTCAAAAAGCCATCAATGCCCACGTTAGAGAGTCACGTTAACTAAGTTAACGTGAACTCTAACGTGGAGAAGAGAAGTTGAGCCAACGTTAGTGACACTTAACATTGTCACTAACGTTGGCAATTACTCATAAGTGGCCACGTTAGAAGCCACGTTAACCTAGTTAACGTGGCCTCTAACGTTAAGGGGGGAAGAGAAGCCAACGTTAGTGACACTCAACATTGTCACTAATGTTGGCCTATGGTGCAAAGTACCACGTTAACTCCCACGTTAACTTGGTTAACGTGGGAACTAACGTAAGGGATGAAGAGTTGTCGACAACGTTAGTGACACTCAACATTGTCACTAACGTTGAAGCAACCACACAACCCCCAAGAGTCACGTTAACTTGGTTAACGTGGAAGCTAACGATGAGGAATGAAGGATGAGCCAACGTTAGTGACACTCAACATTGTCACTAACGTTGGGATGGCTAAAGATGGCCACGTTAGAAGCCACGTTAACCTAGTTAACGTGGACTCTAACGTGAGACCTAGGGGTACATTGGAACGTTAGTGACAATGTTGAATGTCACTAACGTTCTCGAAGGATGGCAAGGGCTACGTTAGAAGCCATGTTAACCTAGTTAACGTGGGCTTTAACGTGAAGCAAGAAGGGGCACACTGGAACGTTAGTGACAATGTTGAGTGTCACTAACGTTCTCGAAGGTTAACAAGGCAACGTTAAAAGCCACGTTAACCTAGTTAACGTGGGTTTTAACGTGAGGCAAAGGGGTGCATTGGAACGTTAGTGACAATGTTAAGTGTCACTAACGTTCTCGAACTTATATTCTCACTAAATATTAACACCCCTGACGTCCTGAACTAAAGTCTCTGCCCACTTCGCACTTTCTCTCTGCAAGTAAAGCCAAGCCCAAATAAAGAAAGGAACTGCTTCAAACTCAAGATCCAAAGGCCCAAGACTTGAAGAATCACACTAGAAGCTGAGAAGAGTAGTATATATAGGAGTAGCTTTGAATTGAGAAAGAGTTCTGGAGGCTGGAAAAAAGGAGAACTACTCTCTGTATTTTACTTTCTTTGCAATTTCTAGTTTTATGATGTATTCTCCATCTTTGTTTTCATTTTCAAGAGCTATGAACAACTAAACCCCTTTCATTGGGTTAGGGAGCTCTGTTGTAATTTGATGGATCAATACTAATTTTCATTATTCTTCTTCTATCTTTCCTCTTGATTTTACTTGAAAGCTTTCGATCTTTATCCAATTGAGTAGTTATCTTGGAAGAGAAGCTACTCAAACTTGGATCTCTTTTGAACCTTGAAAGAGGAATGAAGAGATCAAGCTAGAAATGCTTTCTCATGCTGGACCAAATTGGGTTTGGATGGGTATGTGACTATAACCCTCTCAATACTTGATTTGGGAAATGCATGTGGTATAATCAGTGACCATACTTCATCTCTTCTCATGAGCAATTGACCAAGGAATTGGCTATTGATCAAGATTTGAGAGATTGAATTGCAAGAAATTGTAATTCAATCACTTAAGATTGCCAAGGAGATCAATGAGTGCATTGATTGAGGAAGAGATGAAAATGAACTTGATCCGGAGAATTGCAACATCTCCTAAGCCCAATGAACTCTCTATCTCTGATCTTACCCATTCTCTTTAATTTCTGCCATTTACTTTTATGAGCAAATCCCCCATTCCCATTTACAATTCTGCAATTTATTTTCAGTCATTTACTTCCAGTCCTTTAATTCTAGCATTTACTTTTCTGTTATTTACATTCCTGCCATTTTTATTTTCTGCAACTCTCAACCCAAATTCTGGAATCGCTCAACTAGAACATTCTTCTAATTAAAGTTGCTTGATCAATCAATCCCTGTGGGATTCGACCTCACTCTATTGTGAGTTTTTACTTGACGACGAATTCGGTACACTTGCCGAAGGGAGATTTGTTGAGAGACAAGTTTTCCGTGCATCACAAGTGCACCCATGGACCATTTTCAATGAAAGGCCATCTTAGATCCACTTCTTCATCAACCTGAAAAGCCCATTCCAAATTCTGAAAACCAAAAATAGAAAGTGTATAAATAGGAGTTAATTTGATTTGTAGAGGATCTTTTTACCTTTGGACCTTGAGCTCCATTTTAGTTTTCACTTTGATTTGAATTGTTCTGACTTTGGAATTTGGGAATTTGGATCTAGTTTTCTTTCTGCATTTTCTTTTCTTCTGAAACTTTCACTATCTGTTCTTGGAGTTTGAATTGAGATTGAAGAGCTTCATTGATTCCATGTTTGAGAATTATCTTTTACCTCTCTTCTCAATTATTCTAAGGATTGGATCTGAGTTTAGTTTTTTGTTTTTAATTTCTTTCTTTTGCGACTTTTACTTTTCTGTTTTGGGGATTGGAGAATTGGATATAAGTTTCTTTACTGTTTTCTTTTCATTTCTTCTGAAATTACTTTCTGCTTAATCAAGAGAGAAATTGAGATCTAGATCTGCTTTCTAATCTCATTTCTCTTCTTCGATCTTCAATTTCTCTTTAAGAATTTCATAATTGAATCAAGTTTTCTTACTCTTTGTTTCTTCAAGCAATTTTTCTTTTTTGTTGTGCTACTGAATTGAATCCCTTCATCTAATAGCTTTCTGATTTGCTTCAATTTACATTTTCTTGTTAAATTCTAAATCCCAGCACCCAAATCCCATTTACTCTTCAAGTAATTTACATTTCTCAGCAATTGAGATTCAGTAATTTACATTTCTTGCATTTTAAGTTTTTGCAATTTACTTTTCTTGCAATTTAAGTTTCAGCTCTTTTACTTCCTTATTCTTTAAGTTACATGCAATTTACCTTTTCTGCATCTTTAGATTCAGTCAATTTACCTTCTGCACTCTATTTTTCTGCTCAATTTACATTCTGCACTTCTATTTACTTGCAATTTAGCTTCTGTCACTCAAAATCACTCCATTCCTCAACTGTTCGCTTAACTAAATTCAACACCTAACTAAAATTGCTCAATCCATCAATCCTCGTGGGATCGACCTCACTCTTGTGAGTAATTACTACTTGATGCGACCCGGTATACTTGCCGGTGCGTTTTCGTGTGGAATCGCATTTCCAACCCCAAAAGGATCTTATAGAAGACAGTGAGCACCTTAAAAAATGACTGGACAATGAGACTTGATGATGCTCTCTGGGTGTACAAGACATCCTTCAAGACCCCTATTAGAATGTTTCCATATCAGTTAGTCTATGGTAAGGCTTGTCATCTGCTAGTGGAGTTGGAGCACCGAGCATATTGGGCAACAAAGTTCCTAAACTTTGATGCCAGGACCGCAGGAGAGAAAAGGCTGCTCCAACTGAACGAGCTTGATGAGTTCAGGCACTCTGCTTATGAAAATGGAAAACTATAAAAAGAAAAAGCCAAAAGTGGCATGATAAGAAGATGGCTTCAAGAGTATTTGAGCCTGGCCAGAAGGTTTTACTATTCAACTCTCAGCTCAGGCTCTTTCCCGAGAAGCTTAAGTCTAGGTGGTCAGGACCCTTTGTGGTCACTGGAATGTCACCCTATGGTCATGTCGAACTCCAAGATGGGAATTTAGGTGGCAAATTCATAATCAATGGTTAGCGGGTAAAACATTATCCTGGAGACGAGATTGATCACCAGAGATCCACCGATCTACTGACATAGTAGATATGAATGTCAAGCTAATGACAGTAAAGAAGCGCTTGTTGGGAGGCAACCCAATCTTAAGTATCCTTTGGTTTATTTCTGTGTTAATTTCAGTTTTACTTTAGCTTGGTGTTTACTGATCTTCATATTTTTCTAGGTTTAATCTGGTTTGTGATCATGTGCAAAGCTTAGAACAGGGATAGAAGGACACAAAGGGAAGAACAGAACACTCTAAAGCTGAAAGAAAATTGCGCGCTAAACACCAGGGAAGGCGTTTAGCGCCTGCAAGGGAGCTGTGCATGGGGATTTAACGCCCCAATTAGGCGTTCCAATCCAAACCCTACCCACTTAGGGCATTTCCCGCCCATCATGGGCGTTTAACGCCACAAAAAAAAGGGATTGGCGTTTAACGCCATAGGGGGACAGAGCCATCCCCACATTGGGCGCTGAATGCCTAAGGTGGCGTTTAATGCCACCAAAGGAGCTAAATCTCATACCATATCTTACTAGTTCCCTTTCATATCTTTTCATATCACATCCTTTTGATATTCTCCGCTCCCTCCTCTTCCACTACTCATTCTCACCCATCAAATTATCTATGTCCCAATTATTTTCATACCATATCTCCTCATATCCTACTCATATCTTTTCATATCATATCCCCATCAATAAAAAATTCACTCCATCTTTTTCCACCCCCATAACCGAAATTGAATTCCCCCTCCCCTATAAATACTACTTTAATTCAAACCTCTCCTCACCTTTTCATTCTGCTCTTCAATTCTCCATTTTGTCTCTCCCTCTATATTTCTATTCTTTCTTCTGTTTTCCCTAGGATGAGCAAAAGCTTTAAGTTTGGTGTTGGGGCGCTCTGTTTTTCATTTTTCTCACACTCCCTATGGCACCAAAAGTTGGAGAGTCCTCTTCAAGAAAGAGGAAGGAAAAGGCTCCCTCTAATCCCACATGAACTCCATTGGTTTTACACTAAGGCTCATGAGGAGCACTATTATAAGATCATTAGCAAGAAGAATGTGATACTGATAAACCCCATTTGGAGGGTTTATCTTGAGTTGAATTTAGGGAATTTTGTCAACCTTTTTCCCATTTATCCAATGAAATAGCATGGTTTTATAACTTCTCCCTTAATTGTGCTTAACAGTGAACACATGCTTTTTAGGTCTTAAAATAGCTAAATTTAATTCACCTTGATTCTATTAGATGCCTTGATATGTTTGTTAAGTGATTTCAGATCTAGAAGGTAAAGATTAGATCAAGGGAATGAAGGAAAAGCATGTAAAAATGGAGAACTCATGAAGAAATGAAGGAATCACAAAAGCTGTCAAGCCGACCTCTTCGCATTTAATCAACCATAACTTGAGCTACAGAGGTCCAAATGATGCAGTTCTAGTTGCGTTAGAAAGCTAACATCCGGGGCTTCAAAATGATATAAAATTTGCTATAGTTGCATCGTGTTTATAGGAGCGCACATGCATAGTACACGTACACGCCGGTGGTTGCACATGGTTCACTTAATGCAATTCGTGGCCAGCGATTTTAGAAGCCTTGTGGGCCCAATCCAACTCATTTCTGATGCTATTTAACCCAAGGTTTGAAGAGGGATGACATACATTACACACTTGAGATTAGTTTTGGAGGTAAAGTTAGTTTCTAGAGAGAGAAGCTCTTTCTTCTCTCTAAAATTAGGAGTAGGTTAGATCTAGGTTAGGACTTCTTAGATCTAGATTAATTTCATGCTTTGATTTATTTTTCTCTTTATAATTATTCTTCTTCTACCTTTCTTCTCTCTAGTTTTGCTTTTAATTCATGTAATTCTCTACTTTTATATTGATGCACTTTTGTTTTTTCCATTTTCATTTTAATGCAATTTATGATTCATGTTCCTTTATTGCTTAATTGAATTGTTGTTGTTAATTTCCTTGCAATTGAGTAGTGTAGATTTACTTTCCTTGCAATTTTTACTATGCTTTCTTTTTATGCCTTCCAAGTGTTTGATAAAATGCTTGGTTGGATTTTAGAGTAGAATTTTATGCTCTTGGCTTGGGAAGGTAACTTAGGAACTCTTGAGTTACTAATGTCCAAGTGATTGACGATTGGGAGCCATTAACGCTAGATCTCACTAATTGATTTGGTGTAGAACTAGGACTTATGGACTTGGATTGACATAGCTCATTTGACTTTTATTTATTAGTTAGAGGATGATTTAATGGGGTTGATCCTTGCCAATTCTCATGTTGTGGTTAGTGATTAGGATAGAGATCCTTGACCACCAAACCTTGCCAAGACCTTTTTAGTTGTTAGTTTATTTTCATTGTCATTTACATTTCTTGTTTCTTATCCTAAAAACCCCAAAATATACTCCATAACCAATAACAAAACACTCTATTGTAATTCTTAGGGAGAACGACCCGAGGTTTGAATACTTCGGTTTATAAATTTAGGGGTTTATTTTAGTGACAAACAATCTTTTGTATGAAAGGATTATTGATTAGTTTAGAAACTATACTTTACAACGAGATTTCAATTGTGAAATTCTAGACCGTCAAAAAATCCCGTTCATCAAAATGGCGCCTGATGACATGCCAACATGTCATATTTTTCTATGCTTTTTCATTTGTTTTCAATAGGTTTTATGCACTTTCTTGAGCCATAAGCAAGCCAATTGGGTAGATTTTCATGTTTTCTTTGATTCAATCAACCATGGATGAATTAATGCAATTTCATGAGATTTTATGCTATAATTGTCATATATTATGAAAGAATAACAAACTCATGATTTTGAGCATAGCTTTGATGTGTTTGGTTGATTGATGATAGGTGAAAAGAGTTTTGAAGAAGGTTGAAGGAAGAAGGAATGGTTAAGAGCAAGAGAGAACAAAAAGTTTGAGCCAAAGTTTGCCTCAAACTTTAGCTCAAACTTTTGGGAAAAAAGCTTGAGCCAACGTTTGCCTCAAACTTTTTGGCAAACGTTGGCATCACAAAATCAACACCCTGGAGGAAAAAGCTTGCGCCAACGTTTGAGGTCAAACTTTTGCTCAAACGTTGGCGCCACACCAACATACCCAGGGGAGAAAAAGCTTGCGCCAACGTTTGCCTCAAGCTTTTTGGCAAACGTTGGCGCCACAAGGCATATAAGGGGTATACTTCCAACAAGAATAACTTGAGCTACAGAGCTCCAAATGAGGTGATTCAAAATGCAATGGAAAGTAGGAATCAAGAGCTTTCCAAGCATATATGGCACTGCATGGTGGACACTAAAATTGAGGGAGAAAACTGCCCCGAAATGTGCATAAACGAACATGATGGCAACTTGCAGTGAGGCCAACTGACCTCTGCACCTTCGACGGAGTATAACTCGAGCTGTGGAACTCCAAATGATGCGCTTCCAACGGCATTGGAAAGTAGACATTCAGGGCTTTCCAACAATGTATAATAGTATGGGGTGAACAATGTGTTTAAGTCTCCAAAATCTGGCGTTTTCGACCACGTTTGAGGCAAACGTCGCCTCAAACGCTGCACACCAAAGCCAGCGACCTTGTCCTCTTCAAAGGTTCATAACTTGAGTTGTAGATGTCCAATTGAGATGATTCCAAGTGGGTTAGAAAGATGGCATTCATAGCTTTCCAACCATATATAATAGTCTATATTGGGCATAAAATTTGCAACGTGACAAGAGGACAAAGTAGCCCCTAAGAAGCATACAAAAGGGATCCACGTTTGGCTCAAAGTTTGACCTCAAACTTTGGCTCAAACGTGGATGGCAGCAAGGAATGTTAGCTGATATAAAAAGTTTGAGTAAAAGTTTGACCTCAAACTTTTACTCAAGCTTTTCTGGTTCATGGCCCGGTTCACAAATGGGTTTCTCTCCAACTCCAAGAGCAATCAACAGAGGGTATCTTCAACCCAATTCCATCAAGAGCAAGGGCCCAATTGACACCACTCAAAGGCACAAGAGATAGTTAGAATAGAAATTTTATTTTAATTGTAATTTGTTTTGAATTTCATTTTCATTTTGTAAAAATGCCTATAAATAGGCATCTGTTTCATTGTATTGGGGGGGCGAGCTCCACTAGGGAGCATTAGGAATACAGAACTCTCTCTCTTTAGTTTTTCTTTTTGTTTTGAATCTTGGGTTGAGAATTGAAGAAATTCTGTTTCAATCTCACCTTGAGAATTCTCTCTGTTTTCTTCTTCTGCAAACTTTCAAGTGAATTGTGATTTGAATCAAAGTTCGTTTCATCGCTTTCATCTTTAATTTTCCTGCATCTTGTTTGCTAGCGGATCAAGGAAGGAATTGAGATCTATACTTGTTTTCTAGTCTCATTGATTTCCTGAGATCTTCAACTTCTCATTTAGATTTTGCAATTGAGCTGCATTTCATTTTCTGTTCGGTTCCTCAATTCAATTTACATTAAGCCTGCTGCAAATCTCATTTACATTTCCTGCACAATTTTAAATTCCTCTGCAATTGCTCTAAGTTCTAATTCACTGCAATTTTGCTTCTCTGTTTACATTGCTCCCAATTTACTTTCCTGCAATTTAAGCTTGCTGCAAGAGTTTTGAATTCTGATATATTGCTCTATTTAATTTTCAGCACCTCAGCCCCTTTACTTTTCATGCAATTTACTTTTCTTGCAATTTAAGTTTCAGCTATTTTACTTTCTTGTTCTTTAAGTTACTTGCCAATTTACATTCTACAACTCTAAATTCATTGTCATTTATTTTCTGTTGGCTACAATTTCTCACAATTCACTTCAATGTTAGCTTGACTAAACTAATCACCCACTAAAGTTGCTTGATCCATCAATCCCTGTGGAATCGACCTCACTCACGTGAGTTTTATTACTTGATGCGACCCGGTATACTTGCCGGTGAGATTTGTGTGTTTGGAATTCATTTTTCGTTTTCCACAAAAAATACACATCAAGTTTTTGGCGCCGTTGCCGGGGATTGATTTAGATCAACAATGATTAAGTGGGTGAGAAGTCTAGATTAAGCATTTTCTTTGTTTTTGTTCTTGAAACCAAGGTGTTTGTGTTTTTGCCTCACTAAGCAAATATCATCTGAAACATGAATTTCAATTTTATTTGGTGTTGTGTTTTACAAAATTCAAATGGAGTTCAACTCATCTTATGATCAAACAAATTTTATGGGATATTACCCACCATCACCAATCTCTAATGGTGGCTGGGAATATCACCAAGAGAATACACATTCTGAGCACTCCAATTCATGGAGATTTGCTTCAGAGACACAAGATGAGCAAGAAAATCATATGGGATATCTTCCTCCACCACAAAATGATGCAAGTTGCTATTCTAATGATGGTTGGGGGGAGCAAAACCAGAAAACATTTGAGAGGCCATATTCCACTTATCAAGAGCCATCTTCACTCGAACGTACTATCAATTCACTTATACAAAATTTTCCAACCTCACCTTCTAGTTTTTCATCTGAAAATTCTTCATCACTGGACTTTGTCTCCACACAAAATCCTTGCCAAAACTCACCACCCACACAAACTTCCATGAACCAAAGACTCTCAAATCTTGAGTCCATGCTCAAAAGAATTGCGGAGGAGAAAGAGAAATACCAGAAAGAACAAGAGAACTCCCTCAAAAACATGGAAGTACAGTTAGGCAAATTATTGAATGCAAGGAAGGAGGAAATGGAAAAACAAGAACACAAGGTCCCTGTGTCAAGTGAAATTGCAAAAAAGGAAGAGGCTACTGAGTCAAGTGAATTTTTAGTGAAAAAGAAAGAGGTAGTGGAAATAGTTGAAAATGAAACTGCACTTGAGGTGACAAAAGAACCTGAACACTCACAACTCTCACAAACCTCCCTGGACCAAAATGCCTCAACACTTGAATCCATGATTGAAAGGTATGAAGAGGAGATGAAGAAAGCTTGGGAAGATCAACAAACCTCCTCCATGAAAGAGCTATTAAAGCAAATGTTGAGTGCAAAGAAAGGAGTGGAGGAGCAAGAAAGTGAGGAAGTCATTCCAGAGAATTCACACTCAAGTGAAGCAGAAAATCACATGAAGGAAGGGCTCATGGAACCACCAATACAAGAGACTCTTGATGAAAAGAAGACTCCAACAATCACACAACCACCAAGACTTGGATTCAAAGAAGTGAAGGCAATTAACAAAAGCACCAAGAAGAGGATTGTGACCAAGCTACCAAGGACAACATTCAAGAGGAGGTCAACCACAAGCAATCCAACCCCTGGACCAATAGCAAGCAAGCTCAATCAAGCCATGTACAAAAGAAAGCTTGCTGAGAGGAAACCAAGACAGGGGGCAATAGCTGAATCTTCTCCTCTCTTGAAGTCATTCCTCTTAACAAACTGGAAGAAGAGGAAGAAAGTGAACAACATGTCAACCGTAGGTATAATTTCTCTTCTCTGCTTTGTTTTCATTCTTTGTTTTGTTTAAATTCAATAAATTGGCATATGGTTACATTCTAAGTTTGGTGTTGCCTTGCAACAAATTGTTTTCAATCTTTTTGGATGATTGCATCAAATCAAAAATGAAAGTGACGCACCAAGATTCTAAGTTTGGTGTGCCACCTATTTTTCTATGCAAATCATTCAGCAACACCACTTGTCTACATAACCACAATGTCTTTGCAGTGTTAATTTTCTTTTGGTTTGATATTTTGTTATTCTGTTTACTTTAGTTAATTCTTTGTTTTTAATGCTTTCATTTTAGTTTGCTTATTTACTGTGTTTAATAATACATCACCAAGAGAGCTTTATTAATGACAGATTCTTGACTTGGTGATTGTATTTAACATATAACAGTCTTTCTTTTTTTTTCATTTAGTATTAATTCAAATAAATGGACATAGGATTGCATTCTAAGTTTGGTGTTGCTATGCAACACAATTTGCTTCAAATCTTTACTTGATACTTGCATTGATTCCAAGTGAAAGTGTCACACTAAGTTTGGTGTGCCACTTATCTTTTATGCAATGTATTGTGCTCACCTTCTTAAGTTTGCAATCACAATGTCTCTATCTCTTGTGCCTTGATTATTATCTTTAATTTTTCTTGCTTGAAACACATGTACTACTAACATTCCTTGTGTAAGACATTCATGATCCATCTTAGCCCCATAGCCACGGTTCTAATAGTTGCTTGAGGATGAGCAAGCATTCTGAGTTTGGCAAGGGAAGGAGGAAGAATAGAGGAAAAAGGACAACAATAATGAAGATGAACTACAAGGTTGTAGAGTTCCTTTTCTCCTCATTTGTTTCCAGCGCTTAAAATGCATGATTGTCTTCATCTTTTCTGTTTACATGTGTGTATGAATAAAGCATAGCATGAATATTGATTTATAACATGTTGCCATGCCATTATGACTACCAACTTGAGTTTTGTAAAGCTTAAAGCAGTAAAGTATCATGATCATAAACAAACAAGGAATTAAAGAAGAGTTTAGCATGTGCATACAAGTATTGGAAAGCTAGTATGATTAATTGTTGCTCAATTGCATTGGATTTTATTTAATTGAAGTTTTCATCTAGAACATTTTGTGAAATCTTTTGAAAATCATGAAAACCTTGAAGAGGCAAATACAATTAAAGCAAGAAAAGAAAAAGGGAAAAAATGAGAAAGCTGAAGGCTCTGAGTACCAATGGCAATTTATTTGCTAAGTACTTGTGGTGTTTATGTATCAAGCCAAATACTTGAAAACAAAACATTTAGAAGTCAAGGTTAGGCTCAAAGTGCAAAAGCACTCCCTCAAAGCTCAAGACTCTGAGTATCAATGATTAGAGAGTCAAGAAAAGAAAAGAAAAAAATGAGCTTAATGAAGTCCTCTAATCAAATGCTTGTGGTTCTTATGTATCAAGTGGTAATACTTGAAAACAAAGCATTTAGAAGTCGTAGCTTTGTTATCAACTCATGGAGCAAAGCACCCAAAAGGAGAAGCTAAATAAGAAAATCAAAAGCTTGTTTCAAGGAAGAAATAAAAGAGAAATATTTCATAAATTGAGCTAGATGGGAGCATCAATCATTTACATTTCTTTTGTGATTGTAGCATGCTTAGAAAACTAGCTTACCATGAACATTGAGTTGCTATTCTTCTTGCCTTGGATTGTCAATCTCTATTGCATGATTCTTTTCTTGCTTGGGGACAAGCAAGGTTTAAGTTTGGTGTTGTGATGACATGCCAACATGTCATATTTTTCTATGCTTTTTCATTTGTTTTCAATAGGTTTTATGCACTTTCTTGAGCCATAAGCAAGCCAATTGGGTAGATTTTCATGTTTCCTTTGATTCAATCAACCATGGATAAATTAATACAATTTCATGAGATTTTATGCTATAATTGTCATATATTATGAAAGAATAACAAACTCATGATTTTGAGCATAGCTTTGATGTGTTTGGTTGATTGATGATAGGTGAAAAGAGTTTTGAAGAAGGTTGAAGGAAGAAGGAATGGTTAAGAGCAAGAGAGAACAAAAAGTTTGAGCCAAAGTTTGCCTCAAACTTTAGCTCAAACTTTTGGGAAAAAAGCTTGAGCCAACGTTTGCCTCAAACTTTTTGGCAAACGTTGGCATCACAAAATCAACACCCTGGAGGAAAAAGCTTGCGCCAACGTTTGAGGTCAAACTTTTGCTCAAACGTTGGCGCCACACCAACATACCCAGGGGAGAAAAAGCTTGTGCCAACGTTTGCCTCAAGCTTTTTGGCAAACGTTGGCGCCACAAGGCATATAAGGGGTATACTTCCAACAAGAATAACTTGAGCTACAGAGCTCCAAATGAGGTGATTCAAAAAGAAATGGAAAGTAGGAATCAAGAGCTTTCCAAGAATATATGGCACTGCATGGTGGACACTAAAATTGAGGGAGAAAACTGCCCCGAAATATGCATAAACGAACATGGTGGCAACTTGCAGTGAGGCCAACTGACCTCTGCACCTTCGACGGAGTATAACTCGAGCTGTGGAACTCCAAATGATGCGCTTCCAACGGCATTGAAAAGTAGACATTCAGGGCTTTCCAATAATGTATAATAGTATGGGGTGAACAATGTGTTTGAATCTCCAAAATCTGGCGTTTTCGTCCACGTTTGAGGCAAACGTCGCCTCAAACGCTGCACACCAAAGCCAGCGACCTTGTCCTCTTCAAAGGAGCATAACTTGAGTTGTAGATGTCTAATTGAGGTGATTCCAAGTGAGTTAGAAAGCTGGCATTCAGAGCTTTCCAACCATATATAATAGTCTATATTGGGCATAAAATTTGCAACGTGACAAGAGGACAAAGTAGCCCCTAAGAAGCATACAAAAGGGATCCACGTTTGGCTCAAAGTTTGACCTCAAACTTTGGCTCAAACGTGGATGGCAGCAAGGAATGTTAGCTGATATGAAAAGTTTGAGTAAAAGTTTGACCTCAAACTTTTACTCAAGCTTTTCTGGTTCATGGCCCGGTTCACAAATGGGTTTCTCTCCAACTCCAAGAGCAATCAACAAAGGCTATCTTCAACCCAATTCCATCAAGAGCAAGGGCCCAATTGACACCACTCAAAGGCACAAGAGATAGTTAGAATAGAAATTTCATTTTAATTGTAATTTGTTTTGAATTTCATTTTCATTTTGTAAAAATGCCTATAAATAGGCATCTGTTTCATTGTATTGGGGGGGCGAGCTCCACTAGGGAGCATTAGGAATACATAACTCTCTCTCTTTAGTTTTTCTTTTTGTTTTGAATCTTGGGTTGAGAATTGAAGAAATTCTGTTTCAATCTCACCTTGAGAATTCTCTCTGTTTTCTTCTTCTGCAAACTTTCAAGTGAATTGTGATTTGAATCAAAGTTCGTTTCATCGCTTTCATCTTTAATTTTCCTGCATCTTGTTTGCTAGCGGATCAAGGAAGGAATTGAGATCTATACTTGTTTTCTAGTCTCATTGATTTCCTGAGATCTTCAACTTCTCATTTAGATTTTGCAATTGAGCTGCATTTCATTTTCTGTTCGGTTCCTCAATTCAATTTACATTAAGCCTGCTGCAAATCTCATTTACATTTCCTGCACAATTTTAAATTCCTCTGCAATTGCTCTAAGTTCTAATTCACTGCAATTTTGCTTCTCTGTTTACATTGCTCCCAATTTACTTTCCTGCAATTTAAGCTTGCTGCAAGAGTTTTGAATTCTGATATATTGCTCTATTTAATTTCCAGCACCTCAGCCCCTTTACTTTTCATGCAATTTACTTTTCTTGCAATTTAAGTTTCAGCTATTTTACTTTCTTGTTCTTTAAGTTACTTGCCAATTTATATTCTGCAACTCTAAATTCATTGTCATTTATTTTCTGTTGGCTACAATTTCACACAATTCACTTCAATGTTAGCTTGACTAAACTAATCACCCACTAAAGTTGCTTGATCTATCAATCCCTGTGGGATCGACCTCACTCACGTGAGTTTTATTACTTGATGCGACCCGGTATACTTGCCGGTGAGATTTGTGTGTTTGGAATTCATTTTTTGTTTTCCACAAAAAATACACATCAGCGCCGTTGCCGGGGAATTGCAATGGTGTTGTGTTATTGGTTATTGTATATATGTGAATATTGTAAATAGGTTTGTCTTTTGATTCTTTGTTAGTTCTTACTAGTTTTAGGATTTAATTTTCTTGCTTCTTATTTGATTTTTGTTTTCATTTTCTCTTGCTATCATGAATTCTCACCTTGGCTATGAGTGTGATTACAACTATGTTGTAGGAAATGAGAGCTACAATGAAGATGTGTATCAAGGATGGGACAATCAAAGGTGGAAGGAGCCATATGCGTATGATCAATCTTCATGGCAACAACCTCCACCAATACACTATGAACAAGACCCATTCTATGATGCATATCAATCCAATGGCTATGGTGAATCTCCTTGTGACTTTCAAGAACCACCACCATATGCCTATGAGCCATATCCATCCTACCAACTACCTTTTGAACCATATGAGCCATACATGGAACCACCATTCCAATATCCATACTCCCAAGAACCACCTCAATACACACCACCATACCCTTACCAAGAAGAATCACCTTCCTATTATGAACTCTTTCTCCAATACAATGAACCCTCTTATCCACTCCAATCCCTAGTGGATGAAATCCTTAGCCTTATACTTCAAGGGCAAGGAGAAATACAAAGGGAGACACTAGAATTTGTGACTACCTTGACCAAGGTAGTAAGCATTTTAGCCTCCCAATGCTTGAGCACTCAAAGCACTCTCATGGTCACATGTGGAGAATTAATTGAAAAGCATAGCAGAAAGGAGAAATTGGAAACTCCGGTGGAAAATGAGGAATGTTATTTTGTATTAGAGCAATTGGAGAAGCCTATGATCATTAAAAAAAAGGAAGAAGTGGTTAAAGACCTAGGAAATGCGGAACCTCTATGGGAAGCTAAAATCATAGAAAATTCCTCCAAGAAGGTTGAACTTGTTGTTGAGGAGGAGCGTGTACAACCTCCAAAACAATTGTTGAATGAAGACTTGGAAGGAATGGAGCAAACATTGAGTTCCCTTGGAGATGAAGATCATGCATCCAACTTTCTTGGTGGTGAATCCTTTGAATTTGAAGAACCTTCTCCTAATGAGATGGAAAGCAATGTGGAGGTAGATTTTTCTCTTCCTCCCATTTATGATTTGAGTGATGGAGAAGAGTTAGATGAAATTGATGAACAAAGGATTAAAGTTGAAGAAGTTTGTGAAGAGGTGGAAGTGGTCAAGGAAGACCATAAGGTGGTAGGGCTTACAAGTACATTAGAGATACCTCTCCCCAAGCCGCCACCATCCGTTCTTTCATTCAAGTGGGTAAATTCCTTATACTTAAGCTTTATTATTCCCCTTGAATATGGTTTGCTAGAGATGGATGGTCAACTTAGATATATTTGTGGTTTTAAGAGCAAAAGGGAGATGGCTAGTGGTTGGAAATATCATTCTAAGCTCATGGTGGTTGCACGTTCAAGGTTGAATAGTAATGGTTGGTGTAGAAGCCAATTGCAAGGGTCTAGGAAGTTGTTTGGAGGCTTCTTTGAGAATTCTAAGGTCATGCCACCCAATTAGAATCATGATGATCAATTTGAAGATGGGTGTCAAAACAAAGTGTGGGATCCCAGATCGCACAAGGAGAATCAATTTTGGGAGCCCTTGACTTGTGAAGAATTCCATCAAGGCTTAGAGGCATTACCTTTGAAGAATAGAGCATATTGGAGAACCAAGCATTGGTGGGAGTTCCAAGATGAATTTAAGCACAAGCCACCTTGAGAGGAGCTCCCCATAAGTCCAACTTAAGGACAATAAACAAAAGTACTAGGTGGGAGACACCCCACCATGGTAACTTCTCTTCATTTTCCCTTTTTATACATATTGGTAATTAGTTTAAATTCACGTTTTTGGTTGATTTGTTGAGTATAATTGATAGTTTAGTATGTTAAATAAGGTTTCAAGGTGTTTTGGTAGCTGTTTGGAGGTTTGGAATGCTTGGATTGGTGCAAAAACTTAGAAATTTTTTTTTGAAAAGTAGAGCACCATCCGTGCGTACGCGCACTGTGCGCATACGCGTGCATCAAGCATTTTTGCCTACCCACGTGGATGTGCCATGTACGCGTACGCGTGGATTGAGAAATTCCACCCCAAGCCAAAAACCCAAGAGTTGTGCGAACGCTGCGCTAGCATTGTGCCTTTGGCACAAAACCACTCGCGCGTACGCGCACATGACGCGTATGCGTCACTCTTGAAATAAGCCATCCGTGCGCATGCGCCATGTACGCGTACACGTCGCGTCCATTGCACCACGATCCGCGCGCGCGCGCCATGCGCGCGTACGCGCGGATGTCCTTCTTTCAACACATCTCTTTTCTTCTCCTCTTTCCATTTCTTTTCTTCTCCTTTCTTTTTCCCTTCTTCCACCCCTCATCCAACACTCCCAAACACCATTGATAACCATTTATTTTAGTTAACTAATTAGTTAGTTTTATTTAGTTTTCATTTCATTTTCTCTTTTTCATTGTGAGTGTTGGATTGTTATTCTTGTTTACCATTAATTGCTGCTAAGTATTAAAAAGGGATATTATCTTAACGTCATTATGTTTATAATCTTTGTTGGATTCTATTATTGAGGTTATATTTTGCTACTTTGTTTTGAGTTTTTCATGCTTACTTTTAAGAATACTAAGTAATGAGAATTGCCTTCGAGCTTGTAACTCTTCTTGAATTGCATGATTTGGCCACCATGTGATTTGAACCCTATTCTTTGATTAGGCAATCTCTTGACATTGGATGGTGTGCATTTACCCAAACACATTGTATTTCACGATCATATGCATCCATATGCTTATAGCTTGAATGCCTTCATGCTTCTTTAATGCTTGTTTTACCTTATAAGTTCACTTAAAGCATCTCAAGCACACTAGAATGAGTAAAGTGCATGCTCCTTTTGTGACATAACTTTTTATGCTAATGTGAATTCTAAAAGGCGCCTAATTTAGAACTCACATCCCTATTTTCTTAATGTCACACTAATTCACTCACTCAATTCTAGTGATTAGTACCTCATTCCTACAATGTATGTGGTGCACGAAATTGTGATTACACTTTTCACAACTCCGTACAAGTAATACCTTACATGAGTAAGGGTCGATCCCATGGAGATTGTCGGCTTGAAGCAAGTTATGGTTATCTTGTAAATCTTAGTCAGGAGATTAATGATAAAGATGGTTTTATTTATGAAAAATAAATAACATGAAATAAATGGTACTTGTGATTCAGTAATGAGAAACAGGTTGAGGTTCCGGAGATGCTCTGTCGTCTGAATCTCTGCTTTCTTACTGTCTTCTTCTCCAAACATGCATGGCTTCCTTCAATGGCAAGCCGTATGATCCTCTCGGATGAAAAATACCAGGTACGATCTCTGCACGGCTAATCAACTGTCGGATTTCTCATCTCGGATGAAAAATACCATGTACAGCTACCGCACGGCTAATCATCTGTCGGTTCTCGCTAGCGTCAGAATAGGATCACTCTATCCTTTTGCACACTGTCACTGCGCCCAACATTTGCGAGTTTGAAGCTTGTACCAGTAATCCCTTCCCAGATCCTACTCGGAATACCACAGACAAGGTTTAGACTTTTCAGATCCCAGGAATAGTACAAATTGGTTCTAGCCTTTACCACGAAGGTTCTGATCTCATCGACTCGGTCCGTGGATCAGAAACCCAAGAGATACGCACTCAAGCTGTCGCCCAATGACTATGTTGAGCTCAGATAGAACGGGAGTGGTTTTCAGGCACGCGTTCATTGAATTGAGAATAATGATGAGTGTCATGGATCATCACACTCTCTATATTGAAGTACGAATGAGTATCTTAGAATAGAATCAAGCGTGATTGAATAGAAAACAGTAGTAATTGCATTAATCCATTGAAACACAGCAGAGCTCCTCACCCCCACCTATGGGGTTTAGAGACTCATGCCGTAGGAGATACAATATAAAATGTGAAAATGTCATAAGGTACAAAATAAATCTCTAAAAGTAGTTTTTATACTAGACTAGTAACTTAGGTTTACAAAAAATGAGTAACTAAGTGTAGATAGTGCAGAAATCCACTTCTGGGACCCAGTTGGTGAGTGTTTGGACTGAGCTTTTAAGCTTTCACGTGCATATGCCTAAAGTTGGAGTTAAACGCCACCCTGGGTGCCAAAATAGGCGTTGAATGCCAAGAAATGTGCCAGTTCTGGCATTTTATGCCAGAAGGTTTTTGACTGCCTTTTAACGCCAGTTTGGGCCATCAAATCTCGGGCAAAGTATAAACTATTATATATTGCTGGAAAGCCCAAAATGTCTACTTTCCAACGCAATTAAAAGCGCACCAATTGGGCTTCTGTAGCTCCAGAAAATCTATTTTGAGTGCAGGAGGGTCAGAATCCAACAGTATCTGCAATCCTTTCTCAGCCTCTGAATAAGATTTTTGCTCAGGTGCCTCAATTTCAGCCAGAAAATACCTGAAATTACAGAAAAACACACAAACTTATAGCAAAGTCCAAAAATATGATTTTTGCATAAAAACTAATAAAAATATAATAAAAAGTAGCTAAAACATACTAAAAACTACCTAAAAATAATGCCAAAAAGGATATAAATTATCCGCTCATCAGTATGCTTCCTTGCTTTTGTTTTCTCATCTTATGGTGTTATATTTTTGCTTTTCATGAATGATGCACCGCAAGCAAAGATGGAAGCGGAAGAAAAAACACGCAGCAACTTGTTGACCTACCAGCTGAAGGTGGCAATCCAGAGAGTCGCCGTACCCCCTTGCTCATCTTTGAGTGCACCGAGGACAGTGCAAGCTTTTAAGTGTGGGGAGGTCATCCGACCGGTCGGCGATTTTGGGTGACAAGTTTCTAATCTCAACACTTTTGCATTTCATTTTTTTTAGGTTTTTAGGATTTTTGTTTCATTTCCTTATTTTTGCATATACACACACAATAAGCTTAGTCAAAATAATGAAATTTTTCAAGATTTCTATCTATAGGACATTAACATCCCAATTGATTTGAGTGAAAATTTTTCATAGAACTTGCTTGAATTATATATATATTGTGGATTATGTCTTTGAGCTAAGAACACAAGCAAGTGAGATTTGAGCCTAATTGTATGGTTACATCTTATAACCACTTATTTTCCTTCTTGTGTGCATTATTCTCTTTCTATGATTGTGATCCTTGATTTCTTTGATTCTTTATGTCCATTATTTTGTGTATTCATGAATTTATATGATTGAGGCCATCATTTCAAATAGCTCACTTACCCAAATAGCCTACCTTTTACCTTCCATTGTTAGCCAATTTGAGCCTACGATTAACCCACTTGTTCTTAATTTAGCACATTGATGAGCGGATAATTTATACGCTTTTTGGCATTGTTTTTAGTATGTTTTTAGTAGGATCTAGTTACTTTTAGGGATGTTTTCATTAGTTTTTATGTTAAATTCACATTTCTGGACTTTACTATGAGTTTGTGTGTTTTTCTGTGATTTCAGGTATTTTCTGGCTGAAATTGAGGGACTTGAGCAAAAATCAGATTCAGAGGTTGAAGAAGGACTGCTAATGCTGTTGGATTCTGACCTCCCTGCACTAAAAGTGGATTTTCTGGAGCTACAAAACTCAAAATGGCGCGCTTCCAATTGCGTTGGAAAGTAGATATCCAGGGCTTTCCAGAAATATATAATAGTTCATACTTTGGCCGAGTTTAAATGACGTAAAAGGGCGTTGAACGCCAGTTCTATGCTGCTGTCTGGAGTTAAACGCCAGAAACACGTCACAAACCAGAGTTGAACACCAGAAACATGTTACAACCTGGCGTTCAACTCCAAAAGAAGCCTCTGCAGGTGGAAAGCTAAATCTCAGCCCAAGCACACACCAAGTGGGCCCCAGAAGTGGATTTATGCATCAATTACTTACTTCTGTAAACCCTAGTAGCTAGTTTATTATAAATAGAACTTTTTACTATTGTATTAGACATCTTGGGACGTCTAGTTATTAGATCATGGGGGCTGGCCATTCGGCCATGCCTGAACCTTTCACTTATGTATTTTTCAACGGTAGAGTTTCTGCACTCCATAGATTAAGGTGTGGAGCTCTGTTGTTCCTTATGAATTAATGCAAAGTAATACTGTTTTCTATTCAATTCAACTTATTCCGCTTCTAAGATATCCATTCGCACCCAAGAACATTATGAATGTGATGATTATGTGACGCTCATCATCATTCTCACTTATGAACGCGTGCCTGACAAACACTTCCGTTCTACATGCAACCAAGCTAGAATGAATATCTCTTGGATATCTAATACAGAGGACCGAGTCCGAGTTATTAGTATCTTCGTGGTATAAGTTAGAACCCATGGATGGCCATTCCTGATATCCGGAAAGTCTAAACCTTGTCTGTGGTATTCCGAGTAGGATCTGGAAAAGGATGGCTGTGACGAACTTCAAACTCGCAAGTGCTGGGCGTAGTGACAGACGCAAAAGAAGGGTGAATCCTATTCCAGTATGATCGAGAACCTCAGATGATTAGCCGTGCCGTGACAGAGCATTTGGACCTTTTTCACAAGAGGATGGGATGTAGCCATTGACAACGGCGATGCCCTTACAGAAAGCTTGCCATGGAAAGGAGTAAGACTGATTGGATGAAGACAGCGGGAAAGCAGAGATTCAAAGGAACGAAAGCATCTCTATACGCTTATCTGAAATTCTCACCAATGATATACATAAGTATTTCTATCTTTTTTATTTATTTATTATTTATTTTCGAAAACTCCATAACTATTTGATATCCGCCTGACTGAGATTTACAAGGTGACCATAGCTTGCTTCATACCAACAATCTCCGTGGGATCGACCCTTACTCACGTAAGGTTTATTACTTGGACGACCCAGTGCACTTGTTGGTTAGTTTTATCGAAGTTGTGAATGAAAAACGATTTATTAAGACGTGCGTATAGAGTTTTTGGCGCCGTTGCCGGGGATTGTTTGAGTTTGGACAACTGACGGTTCATCTTGTTGCTCAGATTAGGTAATTTTCTTTTTGTTTTATTTTCAAAAAATTTTTCAAAAATCTTTCAAAAAAAATTTCTTTTCAAAAATTTTATTATGTTCTTCAGAATTTTTAAGAATGAATTCTAGTGTTTCATGAAGCATGCTGAAGCCTGACTGGCTGTAAAGCCATGTCTAATTCTTTTGGATAGAAGCTTCCAACCATCAGCATAGAGGCAAGTTAATTTGATAAGTAATGAGCAGTATATTCTGATGTTACATGCTAAAGCTTGACTGGCTATTAAGCCATGTCTAACCCTCAGATTGGAGCTTTAGACTAAGAGTACACGATTCCTGGAATTCATATTAAAAATTTTGGAATCCCTATTTTTCTTTTTCACAAATAATTTTTGAAAAATCCAAAAAAATTAATAAAATCATAAAAATAAAAAATATTTTGTGTTTCTTGTTTGAGTCTTGAGTCAGATTTTAAGTTTGGTGTCAATTGCATGCTCATCTTGCATTTTTTGAAAAAAATTCATGCATTCATAGTGTTCTTCATGATCTTCAAGTTGTTCTTGGTAAATCTTCTTGTTTGATCTTTTCATTTTCATGTTTTGTGTCTTTTCTTGTTTCTCATATGCATTCTTGCATTCATAGTGTCTATACATGAAAAATTTTTAAGTTTGGTGTCTTGCATGTTTTCTTTGCATAAAAAAATTTTTCAAAAATATGTTCTTGATGTTCATCATGATCTTCATAGTGTTCTTGGTATTCATCTTGACATTCATAGCATCCTTGCATGCATTCATTGTTTTGATGCATAACTTTCATGCATTGCATCATTTTTCATGTTTTTCTCTCTCATCATTAAAATTTCAAAAATAAAAAAAATATCTTCCCCTTTTTCTCTCTCAGAATTTCAAAAATTAGATTTGACTTTTTCAAAAATTTTTAAAATCTAGTTGTTTTTATGAGTCAAATCAAATTTTCAAATTAAAAATCTTATCTTTTTCAAAATCTTTTTCAAAAATCAAATCTTTTTCATTTTTTTATTTTCGAAAATTTTAAAAATATTTTTCAAAAAAATCTTTTCTTAATTTTTCTTATAATTTTCGAAAATATCTTCAACAATTAATGTTTTGATTCAAAAATTTCAAGTTTGTTACTTACTTGTTAAGAAAGATTCAAACTTTAAGTTCTAAAATCATATCTTGTGATTTCTTGTGAGTCAAGTCATTAATTGTGATTTTAAAATTCAAATCTTTTTCAAAACTAATTTCAATCATATCTTTTCAAAAATATCTTTTTATCTTATCTTTTTCAAAAATTTGATTTTAAAATATCTTTTCTAACTTCTTATCTTCTTATCTTTTCAAAATTGATTTTCAAATTTGTTTCAACTAACTAACTAACTTTTTGTTTGTTTCTTATCTTTTTTAAAACTACCTAACTAACTCTCTCTCTCTAATTTTCGAAAATATCTCCCTCTTTTTCAAAAATTCTTTTTAATTAACTAATTTTTTCAAAATTCAATTTTAATTTATTTCTTCTTTTAATTTTCGAAAATCACTAACCATTTTTCAAAAATAATTTTCGAAAATTCTCTTCCTCTCTCATCTCCTTCTATTTATTTATTCATCTACTAACACTTCTCTTCATCTCACATCTCTGCTCTCCTCACCCTTGTGTTTCTTTCTTTACATTACATTCTTTTCTTCTTCTACTCACACAGGGGAACCTCCATACCTGGTTAAAAAGGATCCCTATTATTATTATTTTTCTATTCCCTCTTTTTCATATGAGTAGGAGCAAGGACAAGAATATTCTTGTTGAAGTAGATCCAGAACCTGAAAGGACCCTGAAGAGGAAACTAAGAGAAGCTAAATTACAACAATCCAGTAAGCACCTTTCAGAAATTTTCGAACAAGAAGAGGAAATGGCAGCCGAAAATAATAATAATGTAAGGAGGATGCTTTGTGACTTTACTGCACCTAATTCTAATTTACATGGAAGAAGCATCTCCATCCCTACCATTGGAGCAAACAATTTTGAGCTTAAGCCTCAACTAGTTTCTCTGATGCAACAAAACTGCAAGTTTCATGGACTTCCATCTGAAGATCCTTTTCAGTTCTTAACTGAATTCTTGCAGATCTGTGATACTGTTAAGACTAATGGAGTAGATCCTGAAGTCTACAGGCTCATGCTTTTCCCCTTTGCTGTAAGAGACAGAGCTAGAGTGTGGTTGGACTCTCAACCCAAGGATAGCCTCAACTCTTGGGATAAGCTGGTCACGGCTTTCTTAGCCAAGTTCTTTCCTCCTCAAAAGCTGAGTAAGCTTAGAGTGGATGTTCAAACCTTCAGACAGAAGGAAGGTGAATCCCTCTATGAAGCTTGGGAGAGATACAAGCAACTGACCAAAAAGTGTTCTTCTAACATGCTTTCAGAATGGACCATCCTGGATATATTCTATGATGGTCTGTCTGAATTAGCTAAGATGTCATTGGATACTTCTGCAGGTGGATCCATTCACCTAAAGAAAATGCCTGCAGAAGCTCAAGAACTCATTGACATGGTTGCTAATAACCAGTTCATGTACACTTCTGAGAGAAATCCTGTGAGTAATGGGACGCCTCAGAAGAAGGGAGTTCTTGAAATTGATACTCTGAATGCCATATTGGCTCAGAATAAAATATTGACTCAGCAAGTCAATATGATTTCTCAGAGTCTGAATGGAATGCAAGCTGCATCCAACAGTACTCAAGAGGCGCCTTCTGAAGAAGAGGCCTATGATCCTGAAAACCCTGCAATAGCAGAGGTAAATTACATGGGTGAACCATATGGAAACACCTATAATCCCTCATGGAGAAATCACCCAAATCTCTCATGGAAGGATCAACAAAAGCCTCAACAAGGCTTTAATAATGGTGGAAGAAATAGGTTTAACAATAGTAAACCTTTTCCATCATCCACTCAGCAACAGACAGAGAACTCTGAACAAAATACCTCTAATTTAGCAAACTTAGTCTCTGATCTATCTAAGGCCATTGTAAGTTTCATGAATGAAAACAAGGTCCTCCATTAGAAATTTGGAGGTAAAAGTGGGCCAGCTGAGTAAAAGAGTCACTGAAATCCCTCCTAGTACTCTCCCAAGCAATACAGAAGAAAATCCAAAAGGAGAGTGCAAGGCCATTGAAATGGCCATCATGGCCGAACCCACAAGAGAGGAGAAGGACATGAATCCCAAGGAGGAAGACCTCCTGGGACGTCCAGTGATCAATAAGGAATTTTCCTTTGAGGAACCAAAGGAATCTAAGGCTCAACTAGAGACCATAGAGATTCCATTAAACCTCCTTATGCCATTCATGAGCTCTGATGAGTATTCCTGTTATGAAGAGAATGAGGATGTTACTAAGGAGCAAGTTACCAAGTACCTTGGTGCAATCATGAAGTTGAATGCCAAATTATTTGGTACTGAGACTTGGGAAGATGAACCTCCCTTGTTTACCAATGAACTGAGTGATCTGGATCAACTAACATTGCCTCAGAAGAAACAGGACCCTGGAAAGTTCCTAATACCTTGTACCATAGGCACCATGATCTTTGAAAAGGCTCTGTGTGACCTTGGTTCAGGGATAAACCTCATGCCCCTCTCTGTAATAGAGAAACTGGGAATCTTTGGGGTGCAAGCTGCTAAAATCTCATTAGAGATGGCAGACAATTCAAGAAAACAGGCTTATGGACAAGTAGAGGACGTGTTAGTAAAGGTTGAAGGCCTTTACATCCCTGCTGATTTCATAATCCTAGATACTGAGAAGGATGAGGATGAATCTATCATCCTTGGAAGACCCTTCCTAGCCACAGCAAGAGCTGTGATTGATGTTGACAGAGGCGAACTAGTCCTTCAATTGAATGAGGACTCCCTTGAGTTTAAAACTCAAGGACATCCTTCTGTAAACATGGAAAAGAGGCACAGTAAGCTTCTCTCAAAACAGAGTCAACCAGTGCCCCCACAGTCAAACTCTAAGTTTGGTGTTGGGAGGCCACAACCAAACTCTAAGTTTGGTGTTGAACTCCCATGTCCAAACTCTAAGTTTGGTGTTGGGGAGTCTCAACAATGCTCTGAACATCTATGAGGCTCCACGAGAGCCCACTGTCAAGCTATTGACATTAAAGAAGCGCTTGTTGGGAGGCAACCCAATTTTTATTTATCTAATTTTATTTTTATTTTTATTGTTTTTCATGTTTTATTAGGTTCATGATCATGTGAAGTCACAAAATAAATAAAAAAATTAAAAACAGAATCAAAAATAGCAGAAGAAAAATCACACCCTGGAGGAGGATCTTACTGGCGTTTAAACGCCAGTAAGGAGCATTTGTCTGGCGTTTAACGCCAGAACAGAGCATGTTTCTGGCGTTGAACGCCAGAAATAAGCAGCATCCTGGCGTTCAGACGCCAGAAATGCACAGTGAAGAAGAGCTGGCGCTGAACGCCAGAAACAAGCATCTGGGCGTTGAACGCCCAGAACAAGCATCAATTCGGCGTTTAAACGCCAGAATTGCATGCATAGGCATTTTACATGCCTAATTGGTGCAGGGATGTAAATCCTTGACACCTCAGGATCTGTGGACTTCACAGGATCCCCACCTACCTCACCCTCTCTCTCTCCATTTATGGTCATCCCTTCTGTTTTCCATTTAACACTCACATCCATACACCCACCTACCTTCAAAATTCAACATCTCTTTCCCACCCAATCCCACCCATTTGGCCAAATACACACATCCCTCCATCTCCTCCATATCTTCTTCTTCTTCTTCTATTCTTTCTTCTTTTGCTCGAGGGCGAGCAATATTCTAAGTTTGGTGTGGTAAAAGCATAGCTTTTTTTTATTTTTCCATAACCATTAATGGCACCTAAGGCCAGAGAAACCTCAAGAAAGAGGAAAGGGAAGACAATTGCTTCCACCTCTTAGCCATGGGAGATGGAAAGATTCATCTCACAAGCCCATTACTAAGAAAAGGATGGAGCAAACAAGAGAGCACATTCATGGATCTCAACAGGCACATGAAGAAGCTCATCATCAAGAAACCCCTGAGATACCTCAAGGGATGCACTTTTCTCCACAGAATTTTTGGGAGCAAATCAACACCTCCCTAGGAGAACTAAGTTCTAACATGGGACAATTAAGGGTGGAACATCAAGAGCACTCCATCATCCTTCATGAAATTAGAGAAGATCAAAAAGCAATGAGGGAGGAGCAACAAAGACAAGGAAGAGACATAGAAGAGCTCAAGGACATCATTGGTTCCTCAAGAAGAAAACACCACCATCACTAAGGTGGACTCATTCCTTGTTCTTTCATTCTCTATTTTTCGTTTTCTATGTTAAGTACTTATCTAAGTTTGTGTCTTATTACATGATCATTAGTAATTAGTAACTATGTCTTAAAGTTATGAATGTCCTATGAATCCATCACCTCTCTTAAATAAAAATGTTTTAATTCAAAAGAACAAGAAGTACATGAGTTTCGAATTTATCCTTGAACTTAGTTTAATTATTTTGATGTGGTGACAATGCTTCTTGTTTTCTGAATGAATGCTTGAACAGTGCATATGTCTTTTGAAGTTGTTGTTCATGAATGTTAAATATGTTGGCTCTTGAAAGAATAATGATAAGGAGACATGTTATTTGATAATCTAAAAAATCATAAAAATGATTCTTGAAGCAAGAAAAAGCAGCAAAGAACAAAGCTTGCAGAAAAAAAAAGCGAAAAAAAAATAGAAAAAAAAAAGAGAAAAAGCAAGCAGAAAAAGCCAAAGCTCTTAAAACCAAAAGGCAAGAGCAAAAAGCTAATAACCCTTAAAACCAAAAGGCAAGGGTAAATAAAAAGGATCCCAAGGCTTTGAGCATCAGTGGATAGGAGGGCCTAAAGGAATAAAATCCTGGCCTAAGCGGCTAAACCAAGCTGCACCTAACCATGTGCTTGTGGCGTGAAGGTGTCAAGTGAAAACTTGAGACTGAGTGGTTAAAGTCAAGGTCCAAAGAAAAAGAAGAGTGTGCTTAAGAACCCTGGACACCTCTAATTGGGGACTTTAGCAAAGCTGAGTCACAATCTGAAAAGGTTCACACAATTACGTGTCTGTGGCATTTATGTATCCGGTGGTAATACTGGAAAACAAAGTGCTTAGGGCTACGGCCAAGACTCATAAAAGTAGCTGTGTTCAAGAATCAACATACTGAACTAGGAGAATCAATAACACCATATAAACTCTGAGTTCCTATAGATGCCAATCATTCTGAACTTCAATGGATAAAGTGAGATGCCAAAACTATTCAAGAGGCAAAAAGCTACAAGTCCCGCTCATCTTATTGGAGTTATGTTTCATTGATAGTTTGGAATTTATAGTATATTCTCTTCTTTTTATCCTATTTGATTTTTAGTTGCTTGGGGACAAGCAACAATTTAAGTTTGGTGTTGTGATGAGCGGATAATTTATACGCTTTTTGGCATTGTTTTTAGTATGTTTTTAGTAGGATCTAGTTACTTTTAGGGATGTTTTCATTAGTTTTTATGTTAAATTCACATTTCTGGACTTTACTATGAGTTTGTATGTTTTTCTGTGATTTCAGGTATTTTCTGGCTGAAATTGAGGGACTTGAGCAAAAATCAGATTCAGAGGATGAAGAAGGACTGCTGATGCTGTTGGATTCTGACCTTCCTGCACTCAAAGTAGCTTTTTTGGAGCTACAGAATTAAAAATGGTGCACTTCCAATTGCGTTGGAAAGTAGACATCCAGGGCTTTCTAGCAATATATAATAGTCCATACTTTAGCCGAGTTTAGATGACGTAAAAGGGCGTTGAACGCCAGTTCTACGCTGATGTCTGGAGTTAAACGCCAGAAACACGTCACAAGCCAGAGTTGAACGCCAGAAACACGTTACAACCTGGCGTTCAACTCCAAAAGAAGCCTCTACACGTGGAAAGCTAAAGCTCAGCCCAAGCACACACCAAGTGGGCCCCGGAAGTGGATTTATGCATCAATTACTTACTTCTGTAAACCCTAGTAGCTAGTTTATTATAAATAGAACTTTTTACTATTGTATTAGACATCTTGGGACGTCTGGTTCTTAGATCATGGGGGCTGGCCATTCGGCCATGCCTGAACCTTTCACTTATGCATTTTTCAACGGTAGAGTTTCTGCACTCCATAGATTAAGGTGTGGAGCTCTGCTGTTCCTCATGAATTAATGCAAAGTACTACTATTTTCTATTCAATTCAACTTATTCCGCTTCTAAGATATCCATTCGCACCCAAGAACATGATGAATGTGATGATTATGTGACGCTCATCATCATTCTCACTTATGAACGCGTGCCTGACAAACACTTCCGTTCTACATGCAACCAAGCTAGAATGAATATCTCTTGGATATCTAATACAGGGGATCGAGTCCGAGTTATTAGTATCTTCGTGGTATAAGTTAGAACCCATGGATGGCCATTCCTGAGATCTGGAAAGTTTAAACCTTGTCTGTGGTATTCCGAGTAGGATCTGGGAAGGGATAGCTGTGACGAACTTCAAACTCGCGAGTGCTGGGTGTAATGACAGACGCAAAAGGAGGGTGAATCCTATTCCAGTATGATCGAGAACCTCAGATGATTAGCCGTGCCGTGACAGAGCATTTGGACCTTTTTCACAAGAGGATGGGATGTAGCCATTGACAACGGCGATGCCCTTACAGAAAGCTTGCCATGGAAAGGAGTAAGACTGATTGGATGAAGACAGCAGGAAAGCAGAGATTCAGAGGAACGAAAGCATCTCTATACGCTTATCTGAAATTTTCACCAATGATATACATAAGTATTTCTATCTTTTCTATTTATTTATTATTTATTTTCGAAAACTCCATAACTATTTGATATCCGCCTGACTGAGATTTACAAGGTGACCATAGCTTGCTTCATACCAACAATCTCCGTGGGATCGACCCTTACTCACGTAAGGTTTATTACTTGGATGACCCAGTACATTTGTTGGTTAGTTGTATCGAAGTTGTGAATGAAAAATGATTTATTAAGATGTGCGTACAGAGTTTTTGGCGCCGTTGCCTGAGATCACAATTTCGTGCACCACACATTACAAGCCTTAAATCAAAAAATAATAAATATCCTTTATTTGGATCTTTGATTAGCTTAGGCTAATGAGTGTGAGTATCATTCAAGTGTGGGAAAATTTGGGACATTGGTTGAGAGAAAAGGGTATTTTTGTTGTGTATTTCTATATTTGGGAATTGAGTACATGTTCATGAGTTAATTAAATGTAAAACCATATGCATTGATACTTTTGTATATACTTTATTGTAAAAAGAAAAAAAAAGTAAAAAGAAGAGAAAATAGAAAGAAAAAAAATATATGTAGATATCAAAAGAAAAAGAAAAAAAATAGAAAGAGAAGAAAAAGAAAAGAAAAGAAAAGTAATAAAAAGGGGACAAAATGCCCAAAAGTGAAGCTTAATAATAATCAATGCATATGTATTGTGATCAAGAAAAAAATGCATGAGTATGTGAAAAAGTGAAGGATGGGTAGTTAGGATTGTTTAGAATTGTATAGGTTGCTATATAGGTTAGGTGGAAAGTTTAAATTGATTAAAGATTCAAATTTCAAGTCCACTTAACCAAATATACCTCCTTACCTTGACCCTAGCCCCATTACAACCTATGAAAAGTCCTCATGATAGGTGCATGCATGCATGAAATAATTGTTGATTGTTAGATGAAAAACAAATCTTGGAAAGCATGATTAGGGGAGAATTGAGAGAATCGACCCTATACACTTAAGCGACTAGAGTGCAAACACTTCCGGTGAGGGTTCAACGCTCAATTCCTTGATTCCCGGCTTTCATAAGCTTTCTTCTTGCAAGTCTACTTGAACTTCATTTTGATATTTGAATTGGTAGGATTCATGAATCGTTATATGATCTTGGCCCTACTTGTGCATGTATATCTTGGAGGATTGATTTATTTTTAACCAAGTAGGTAGAATCATTTTGCATTTAGTTGCATTCATATAGATATATGCATTTAGGTTAATTGCATTGAATAAATGTTCATACCCCTTCTCTTATCCTTCTTGGTTTAAGCATGAGGACATGCTTGGTTGGAAAGCTAACATCTGGGGCTTCAAAATGATATAAAATTTTCCATAGTTGCATCGCGTTTAGGGGCACGCACGCGCACAGTACGCGTACGCGCCGATGGTTGCACATGGTTCACTTAATGCAATTCGTGGCCAGCGATTTTAGAAGCCTTGTGGGCCCAATCCAACTCATTTATGATGCTATTTAACCCAAGGATTGAAGAGGGATGACATACATTACACACTTGAGATTAGTTTTGGAGGGAAAGTTAGTTTCTAGAGAGAGAAGCTCTCTCTTCTCTCTAAAATTAGGAGTGGGTTAGATCTAGGTTAGGAATTCTTAGATCTAGGTTAATTTCATGCTTTGATTTACTTTTCTCTTTGTAATTCTTCTTTTTCTACCTTTCCTCTCTCTAGTTTTGCTTTTAATTCATGTAATTCTCTACTTTTATATTGATGCACTTTTGTTTCTTCCATTTTCATATTAATTCATTTTATGATTCATGTTCCTTTATTGCTTAATTGAATTGTTGTTGTTAATTTCCTTGCAATTGAGTAATGTAGATTTACTTTCCTTGCAATTTTTACTATGCTTTTTTTTATGCTTTCCAAGTGTTTGATAAAATGCTTGGTTGAATTTTAGAGTAGAATTTTATGCTCTTGGCTTAGGAAGGTAACTTAGGAACTCTTGAGTTACTAATGTCCAAGTGATTGACGATTGGGAGCCATTAACGCTAGATCTCACTAATTGATTTAGTGTAGAACTAGGACTTATGGACTTGGATTGACATAGCTCATTTGACTTTCCTTTATTAGTTAGAGGATGATTTAATGGGGTTGATCCTTGCCAATTCTCATGTTGTGGTTAGTGATTAGGATAGAGATCCTTGACCACCAAACCTTGCCAAGACCTTTTTAGTTGTTAGTTTATTTTCATTGCCATTTACATTTCTTGTTTCTTATCCCAAAAACCCCAAAATATACTCCATAACCAATAACAAAACACTCTATTGTAATTCCTAGGGAGAACGACCCGAGGTTTGAATACTTCGATTTATAAATTTAGGGATTTGTTTTAGTGACAAATAATCTTTTGTATGAAAGGATTATTGAATGGTTTAGAAACTATTCTTTATAACGAGATTTCAATTGTGAAATTGTAGACCATCAAAAAATCCCGTTCATCAGATACTGGAGGTGAAATTCGATTTAAAAGCTGATGAGTACCTAGAAATTCAAGAACAGATTCGAAACAGTGGTTGGGAAGTTCTTACCAACCCTGTAACTGAGGCTGGAGTTCTAAAAGTCAGAGAGTTCTATGCAAATCTATGGATGACTGACAAGCACAAGAATGAGCACCGCGAGATCAAGACCTGTGGCACGATGGTCTGAGGGAAGACCCTTGGTGCACGAAATTGTGATTACACTTTTCACAACTCCGCACAACTAACTAGCAAGTTTACTCGGTCGTCCAAGTAATACCTTACCTGAGTAAGGGTCAATCCCACGGAGATTGTTGGCTTGAAGCAGGCTATGGTTATCTTGTAAATCTTAGTCAGGAGATTAATGAAAAAAATGATTTTGTTTATGAAAAGGAAATAACATGAAATAAATGGTACTTGTGATTCAGTAATGAGGAACAGGTTTAGGTTCCGGAGATGCTCTGTCATCTGAATCTCTGCTTTCCTACTGTCTTCTTCTCGAAACATGCATGGCTTCCTTCAATGGCAAGCTGTATGTTGGTGGGTCACCGTTGTCAATGGCTACCATCCGTCCTCTCGGATGAAAAAAACCAAGCACGGTTTCTGTACGGCTAATCAACTATCGGATCTCTCATCTCGGCTTAAAACTACCAGGTACAGCTACCGCACGGCTAATCATCTGTCAGTTCTCACTTATGTCGGAATAGGATCTCTCTATCCTTTTGCACACTGTCACTGCGCCCAACATTCGTGAGTTTGAAGCTCGTCACAGTCATCCCGTTCCAGATCTTACTCGGAATACCACAGACAAAGTTTAGACTTTTCGAATCTCAGGAATGTTGCCAATTGGTTCTAGCCTCTACTACGAAGGTTCTAATCTCACGGACTCGGTCCATGGATTAGAGACCCAAGAGATACGCACTCAAGCTGTCGCCCAATGACTACGTTGAGCTCAGGTAGAACGGGGGTGGTTGTCAAGCACGTATTCATAAATTTGAGAATGATAACGAGTGTCACGGATCATCATATTCTCTATATTGAAGTACGAGTGAGTATCTTAGAACAGAATCAAGTGTGATTGAATAGAAAACAATAGTAATTGCATTAATCCATTGAGACACAGCATAGCTCCTCACCCCCTACCTATGGGGTTTAGAGACTCATGCCGTAGAAAATAAAATATGAGATGTAAAATGTCATGAGTTACCCAAAATAAATCTCTAAAAGTAGTTTTTATACTAAACTAGTAACTTAGGTTTACAGAAAATGAGTAACTAAGCGCAGATAGTGCAAAAATCCACTTCCAGGGCCCACTTGGTGTGTGCTTGGGCTGAGCATTGAAGCTTTCACGTGCATATGCCTCAAATTGGAGTCAAACGCCACCTTGGGTGCCAAAATGGGCGTTTAACGCCAAGAAGTGTGCCAGTTCTGGTGTTTTACACCAGAAAAGGGTCTCTGGCTGGCGTTTAATGCCAGTTTGGGCCATCAAATCTCGGAAAAAGTATAAACTATTATATATTGCTGGAAATCCCAAGATGTCTACTTTCCAACGCAATTGAGAGCGTGCCAATTGGGCTTTTTTAGCTCCAGAAAATCCATTTCGAGTGCAGGAGGGTCAGAATCCAACAGCATCTGCAGTCCTTTCTCAGCCTCTGAATCAGATATTTGCTCAGGTCCTTCAATTTCAGCCAGAAAATATCTGAAATTATAGAAAAACACACAAACACATAGTAAAGTCCAGAAATGTGATTTTTGCATAAAAACTAATAAAAATATAATAAAAAGTAACTAAAACATACTAAAAACTACCTAAAAAGAATGCCAGAAAGGGTATAAATTATCCGCTCATCACAACACCAAACTTAAATTGTTGCTTGTCCCCATGCAACTAAAAATAAAATAGGATAAAAAAAGAGAAAATACAATAAATTTCAAAATATCAATGAAGCTTAGTTCCAATTAGATGAGCGGAATTAGTAGCTTCTTGCTTTTGAACAGTTTTGGCATCTCACTTTATCCTTTGAAGTTCAGAATGATTGGCATCCATAGGAATTCAGAATTCAGATAGTGTTATTGATCCTCCTAGTTTAGTATGTTGATTCTTGAACACAGCTACTTTATGAGTCTTGACCGTGGCCCTAAGAACTTTGTTTTCCAGTATTACCACTGGATACATAAATGCCACAGACACATAACTGGGTGAACCTTTTCAGATTGTGACTCAGCTTTGCTAGAGTCTCCAGTTAGAGGTGCCAGGAGTTCTTAAGCACACTCTTTTTGCCTTGGACCACGACTTTAACCGCTCAGTCTCAAGCTTTTCACTTGACACCTTCACGCCACAAGCACATGGTTAGGGACAACTTGATTTAGCCACTTAGGCCAGGATTTTATTCCCTTGGGCCCTCCTTCCACCGGGATTTCAATTTCCCAGGGAACAATCTGAGCCTAGAGTTAAACAGCAGAACCATCTGTCCTGGCTCAAAGACTCTAGATGACAGCTTTCTGTCATGCCACCTTTTTGCTTTCTCCTTGTAAATTTTAGCATTTTCAAAAGCATTAAGTCTGAACTCCTCCAGCTCATTCAACTGGAGTAATCTTTTCTCTCCAGCTACCTTAGCATCAAGGTTCATGAATCTAGTTGCCCAATAGGCTTTGTGTTCCAGTTCCACTGGTAGATGACAGGCTTTTTGATGCACAAAATTGTGATCATCAACAATGGTGCCAAAGGACTTTGAGCTCTCAAACGTGAATCACACTTTGTCACAATTCTACACAACTAACCAGCAAGTGCACTGGGTCGTCCAAGTAATAAACCTTACGTGATTAAGGGTCGATCCCACGGAGACTGTCGGCTTGAAGCAAGCTATGGTCACCTTGTAAATCTCAGTCAGGCTAATTCAGATGGTGATGGAGAATTGATAATTAAAAGATAAATAAAACATAAAGATAGAGATACTTATGTAATTCTTTGGTTGGAATTTCAGATAAGCGTATGAAGATGCTTTGTTCCTCCTGAACCTCTGCTTTCCTATTGTCTTCTTCCAATCATTCATACTCCTTTCCATGGCAAGCTTTATGTTGGGCATCACCGTTGTCAATGGCTACTTCCCGTCCTCTCAGTAAAAATGTTCCAAATGCACTGTCACCGCATGGCTAATCATCTGTCGGTTCTCGATCATGTTGGAATAGGATCCATTGATCCTTTTGCGTCTATCACACGCCCAACAATCGCAAGTTTGAAGCTCGTCACACCCATCCCTTCCCAGATCCTACTCAGAATACCACAGACAAGGTTTAGACGTTCCGGATTTCAGGAATGGCCGCCAATAATTCTAGCCTATACCACGAAGGTTCCAATCTTAGATTAGAAACCCAAGAGATACACATTCAGGCTTGTTTGCATGTAGAACGGAAGTGGTTGTCAGTCACGCGTTCATAGGTGAGAATGGTGATGAGTGTCACATAATCATCACATTCATCATGTTCTTGGGTGTGAATGAATATCTTAGAGAAGAAATAGACTTGAGTTGAATAGAAAAACAATAGTACTTTGTATTAATTCATGAAGAACAGCAGAGCTCCACACCTTAATCTATGGTGCGTAGAAACTCCACCGTTGAAAATACATAAGAACAAGGTCTAGGCATGGCCGAATGGCCAGCCTCCAAACGTGTCTAAGATAGCATAAGACTTATCAAAGATCTACAAATACAATAGCAAAAGGTCCTATTTATAAAAAACTAGTAGCCTAGGGTTACAGAAATGAGTAATTAATGTAGAAATCTTCTTCCGGGCCCACTTGGTGTGTGCTTGGGCTGAGCATTGAAGCTTCCATGTGTAGAGACTTTTCTTGGAGTTAAATGCCAGCTTTTGTGCCAATTTGGGCGTTTAACTCCAGCTTTTTTGCCAGTTTTGGAGTTAAATGCCAGAATTCTTGAGCTGACTTAGAACGCCTGTTTGGGCCATCAAATCTTAGGCAAAGTATGGACTATTATATATTTCTGGAAAGCCCAGGATGTCGACTTTCCAACGTAATTGAGAGGGCGCCAATTGGGCTTGTGTAGCTCCAGAAAATCTACTTTGAGTGTAGGGAGGTCAGAATCCAACAGCATCTGCAGTCCTTTTTCAGCCTCTAAATCAGATTTTTGCTCAGGTCCCTCAATTTCAGTCGGAAAATACTTGAAATCATAGAAAAACACACAAACTCATAGTAAAGTCCAGAAGAGTGATTTTTATTTAAAAACTAATAAAAACATAATAAAAACTAACTAAAATATACTAAAAATAATGCCAAAAAGCGTATAAATTATCCGCTCATCACAACACCAAACTTTAATTGTTGCTTGTCCCCAAGCAACTGAAGATCATATAGGATAAAAGAATAGAATGTACAATAAATTCCAAAAACATCTATGAAGATCAGTATTAATTAGATGAGCGGGGCTTTTAGCTTTTTGCTTTTGAACAGTTTTGGCATCTCACTTTACCTTTTGAAGTTCAGAATGATTGGCATCTATAGGAACTCAGAATCCAGATAGTGTTATTGATTCTCCTAGTTAAGTATGTTGATTCTTGAACACAGCTACTTTATGAGTCTTGGCCATGACCCTAAGCATTTTGTTTTCCAGTATTACCACCGGATACATAAATGCCACAGACACATAACTGGGTGAACCTTTTCAGATTGTGACTCAGCTTTGCTAGAGTCCCCAATTAGAGGTGTCCAGAGCTCTTAAGCACACTCTTTTTGCTTTTGGACCACGACTTTAACCGCTCAGTCTCAAGTTTTCACTTGACACCTTCACGCCACAAGCACATGGTTAGGGACAGCTTGGTTTAGCCGCTTAGGCCAGGATTTTATTCCTGTGGGCCCTCCTATCCACTGATGCTCAAAGCCTTGAATCCCTTTTTATCACCTTTGCCTTTTGGTTTAAAGGGGTATTGGCTTTTTCTGCTTGCTTTTTCTTTCTCTTTCTCTTTCTTCTTTTTTTTTTCTGCAAGCTTTTCACTGCTTTTTCTTGCTTCAAGAATCAATTTTATGATATTTCAGATCATCAGATAACATTTCTCCTTTTCCCATCATTCTTTCAAGAGCCAACAATTTTAATATTCTTTAAACAACAAATTCAAAAATATGCACTGTTCAAGCATTCATTCAAAAAAACAATAGTATTGCCACCACATCAAAATAACTAAACTGTTTTAAAATTTGAAATTCATGCACTTCTTTTTCTTTTTCAATTAAAAACATTTTTCATTTAAGAAAGGTGATGGATTCATTTTCATAGCTTTGAGGCATAGACACTTAGACACTAATGATCATGTAATAAAGACACAAACATAAATAAACATAAAGCACAATTTTCAAAAAATAGAAAATAAAGAACAAGGAAATTAAAGAACGGGTCCACCTTAGTGATGGCGGCTTGTTCTTCCTCTTGAAGATCTTATGGAGTGCTTGAGCTCCTCAATATCTCTCCCTTGCCTTTGTTGTTCCTCTCTCATGGTTTTTTGGTCTTCCCTAATTTCATGGAGGAGGATGGAATGCTCTTGGTGCTCCACCCTTAGTTGTCCCATGTTGGAACTTAATTCTCCTAGGGAGGTGTTAATTTGCTCCCAATAATTTTGTGGAGGAAAATGCATCCCTTGAGGTATCTCAGGGATTTCATGATGAGGAGTTTCCTCATGCTCTTGGTGAGGTTCTCTCACTTGCTCCATCCTTTTCTTAGTGATGGGCTTGTCCTCATCAATGAGGATGTCTTCCTCTATGTCAATTCCAGCTGAATTACAGAGGTGACAAATGAGATGAGGGAAGGCTAACCTTGCCATAGTAGAGGACTTGTCCGCCACCTTGTAGAGTTCTTGGGATATAACCTCATGAACTTCTACTTCCTCTCTAATCATGATGCTATGAATCATGATACCCCGGTCTATAGTAACTTCAGACCGGTTGCTAGTAGCAATGACTGAGTGTTGGATGAACTCCAACCATCCCCTAGCCACGGGCTTGAGGTCATGCCTTCTTAGTTGAACCGGCTTCCCTCTTGAATCTCTCTTCCATTGAGCGCCCTCTTCACATATGTCCATGAGGACTTAGTCCAACCTTTGATCAAAGTTGACCCTTCTAGTGTATGGGTGTGCATCTACTTGCATCATGGGCAAGTTGAACGCCAACCTTACATTTTCCGGACTAAAATCTAAGTATTTCTCCTGGACCATTGTAAGCCAATTCTTAGGATCCGGGTTCACACTTTGATCATGGTTCTTGGTGATCCATGCATTGGCATAGAACTCTTGAACCATTAAGATTCCGACTTGTTGAATGGGGTTGGTGAGAACTTCCCAACCTCTTCTTCGGATTTCATGTCGGATCTCTGGATATTCGCCCTTTTTGAGCTTAAAAGGGACCTCGGGGATCACCTTCTTCTTGGCCACGTCTTCAGAGAAGTGGTCTTGATGCACCTTTGAGAGGAATCTCTCCATCTTCCATGACTCGGAGGTGGAAGCTTTTGCCTTCCCTTTCCTCTTTCTAGAGGTTTCTCCGGCCTTTGGTGCCATAAATGGTTATGGAAAAACAAAAAGCTTTAGCTTTTACCACACCAAACTTAGAAGGTTGCTCATCCCCGAGCAAAAGAAGAAAGAAGAGAGTAGAAGAAGAAGAAATAGAGGAGATTGAGGGGGCTTTGTGTTTCGGCCAAGTGGGAGAACTAGTGTTTAGGTTGTGTGAAAATGAAGGAGTGAAGATGGGTTTATATAGGAGTGGAGAGGAGGGTATGGTTCGGCCATTATGGGTGGGTTTGGGTGGGAAAGTGGTTTGAATTTGAATGGTAAGGTAGGTGGGATTTTATGAAGGATGGATGTGAGTGGTGAAGAGAATGGTGGGATTTGATAGGTGAGGGGTTTTTGGGGAAGAGGTATTGAGGTGATTGGTGAATGGGTGAAGAAGAAAGAGAGAGGTGGGGTAGGTGGGAATCTTGTGGGGTCCACGGATCCTGAGGTGTCAAGGATTTCTCATCCCTGCACCATGTGGCGTGCAAAACGCCCCTTGCTGCCAATCCTGGCGTTAAACACCAGGCTGCTACCCGTTTCTGGCGTTTAACGCCAGCTTCTTGCCCACTCCTGGCGTTAAACGCCAGTCTGGTGCCCATTTCTAGCGTTAAATGCCCAGAATAGTGCCAGACTGGGCGTTTAACGCCCATTATGCTTCTCTTACTGGCGTTTAACGCCAGTAAGTTTCTCCTCCAGCGTGTTCTATTTTTCATTCTATTTTTCCTTTTGTTTTTGCTTTTTCAATTATTTTTGTGACTTCACATGATCATCAACCTATAGAAAATATAAAATAACAAAAGAAAATAGAAATTTAACATAGATAATTAAAGATTGGGTTGCCTCCCAACAAGCGCTTCTTTAATGTCAATAGCTTGACAGTGGGCTCTCATGGAGCCTCACAGATGTTCAGAGCAATGTTGGAACCTCCCAACACCAAACTTAGAGTTTGACTGTGGGGGCTCTGTTTGACTCTGTATTGAGAGAAGCTCTTCATGCTTCCTCTCCATGGTGACAGAGGGGTATCCTTGAGCTTTAAACACAAGGGAGTCTTCATTCACTTGAATGATCAATTCTCCTCTGTCAACATCAATCACAGCTTTTGCTGTGGCTAGGAAGGGTCTGCCAAGGATGATGGATTCATCCATACACTTTCCAGTCTCTAGGATTATGAAATCAGCAGAGATGTGATGGTCTTCAACCTTTACCAAGACATCCTCTACAAGTCCATAAGCCTGTTTCTTTGAATTATCTGCCATCTCTTGTGAGATTCTTGCAGCTTGTACCTTAATGAACCCTAGCTTCTCCATTACAGAGAGAGGCATAAGGTTTATACTTGATCCCAGGTCACACAGAGCCTTCTCAAAGGTCATGGTGCCTATGGTACAAGGTATTGAGAACTTTCCAGGGTTTTGTCTCTTCAGAGGTAATCTCTGCCTAGTCAAGTCATCCAGTTCTTTGATGAGCAATGGAGGTTCATCCTCCCAAGTCTCATTACCAAACAACCTGGCATTTAGCTTTATGATTGCTCCAAGGTACTTAGCAACTTGCTCTTCAGTAACATCTTCATCCACTTCAGAGGAGGAATATTCATCAGAGCTCATAAATGGTAGAAGTAAATTCAATGGAATCTCTATGGTCTCAGTGTGAGCCTCAGATTCCTATGGTTCCTCATTAGGGAACTCCATGGAGGTCAGTGGAAGTCCAATGAGGTCTTCCTCAGTGGAGATCACTGCCTCTTCCTCCTCTCCAGGTTCGGCCATGTGAGACGTGTTTATGGCCTTGCACTCTCTCTTTGGATTCTCTTCTATATTTCTTGGGAGAGTACTAGGAGGGAGTTCAGTAATTTTCTTACTCATCTGTCCCACTTGTGCCTCCAAATTTCTAATGGAGGACCTTGTTTCAGTCATGAAACTTTGAGTGGTTTTGATTAGATCAGAGACAATGGTTGCTAAGTCAGAGTGGCTCTGCTTAGAATTCTCTGTTTGTTGCTGAGAAGATGATAGAAAAGGCTTGCTATTGCTAAACCTATTTTTTCCACCATTATTGTTGTTGAAACCTTGTTGAGGTTTCTGTTGATCCTTCCATGAGAGATTTGGATGATTTCTCCATGAAGGATTATAGGTGTTTCCATAGGATTCTCCCATGTAATTCACCTCTTCCATTGCTGGGTTCTCAGGATCATAAGCTTCTTCTTCAGAGGAAGCTTCCTTAGTACTGCCTGGTGAAGCTTGCATTCCAGACAGACTCTGAGAAATTATATTGACTTGCTGAGTCAATATTTTTTTCTGAGCCAATATGGCATTCAGAGTATCAATTTCAAGAACTCCTTTCTTCTGATTTATCCCATTATTCACAGGATTTCTTTCAGAAGTGTACATGAATTGGTTATTTGCAACCATTTCAATGAGTTCCTGAGCTTCTACAAGCGTCTTCTTCAGATGAAGAGATCCTCCAGCAGAACTGTCCAATGACATCTTGGACAGTTCAAACAGACCATCATAGAAGATTCCTATGATGCTCCATTCAGAAAGCATGTCAGAAGGACACCTTCTGATCAATTGCTTGTATCTTTCCCAAGCTTCATAGAGGGATTCACCTTCCTTCTGTCTGAAGGTTTGGACTTTCACTCTAAGCTTGCTCAACTTTTGAGGTGGAAAGAACTTTGCCAAGAAGGCATTGACTAGATTTTCCCAAGAGTTCAGGCTTTCTTTAGGTTGTGAATCCAACCATGTCCTAGCTCTGTCTCTTACAGCAAAAGGAAAAAGTATAAGTCTGTAGACTTCAGGGTCAACCCGATTGGTCTTGACAGTGTCACAGATTTGCAAGAATTCAGCTAAGAACTGATGAGGATCTTCCAATGGAAGTCCATGAAACTTGCAATTCTGTTGCATTAGAGAAACTAATTGAGGCTTAAGCTCAAAGTTGTTTGCTCCAATGGCAGGGATTGAGATGCTTCTCCCATAGAAGTTGGGAGTAGGTGCAGTAAAGTCACCAAGCACCTTCCTTGTATTGTTGACATTGTTGTTTTCGGCTGCCATGGTTTCTTCTTCTTTGAAAAGCTCTGTTAGGCCCTCTAGAGAGAATTGTGCTTTAGCGTCTCTTAGTTTTCTCTTCAAGGTCCTTTCAAGTTAAGGATCAGCTTGAACAAGTATGCCTTTATCTTTGTTCCTGCTCATATGAAAGAGAAGAGAACAAGAAAGTAGGGAATCCTCTATGTCACAGTATAGAGATTACTTAAGGTGTCAGAAGAAAAGAAGAATAGAAGGAGGAGGTAGATAGAAGAGAATTCGAACATATAAAGAAGGATAGAGTTCGAATTGCACCTTGAGGAGGAGTGTTAGTCCCTTAAATAGAAGGATGTGAGAAGAGGGGATGAATTTTTGAAAATAAATTAAGAAGATTTTGAAATAATAAAAAGAAATTTGAAAATTTGATTGAGATTTTCGAAAATTAAGATTGGGAAAGAAATTAAGTGATTTTTGAAAAAGATTTTGAAATTAGAAATAAAAAAGATATGATTGAGAGTTGATTTTGAAAAAGATGTGATTGAAAAGATATGATTGAGAAGATATGATTAAAAATCAATTTTTAAAAAAAGAAAGTTTTAAAATTAAAGTTGATTTACTTGACTAACAAGAAATTAGAAGATATGATTCTAGAATTTAAACTTTTGATCCTTTCTTAATAGGCAAGTAACAACTTGAAAATTTTGAAGTACATCATTAATTATAGCAAGGATTTTCGAAAATAATAAAAAATGGAAAGAAATTGATTTTGAAGAGATATGATTGAAAAGATATGATTTGAAAAAGATTTGATTTTGAAAAATTATGAAGATTTGAAAAAAATTTGAGTTAAAAACAAAATCTTCCCTCTAGTGTCATCCTGGCGTTAAACGCCCAGAATGGCATCCATTCTGGCGTTTAACGCCCAAAATGCTACCTTTTTGGGCGTTAAACGCCCAGCCAAGTAGGTACCCTGGCTGGCGTTGAAACGCCAGTTTTCCTTCTTCACTGGGTGTTTTGAACGCCCAGCTTTTTCAGTTTGATTCCTCTGCTGAATGTTCTGAATCTTCAATTCTCTGTATTATTGACTTGAAAAGACATAGTTTTGAGATTTTTTTTTGAATTTTTTTATTTTTTTAATGATGAAAAACAATCAAAATATAATTAATCTTAGGAAACTCAAATCAAATAGACAATGCATGCAGGACACCAAGCTTAAAAATTTTCATATAGGAGACACTAACAAATTGAGAATGCATATGAGAAACAACAAAACACACAAAACTAGAGAATTTAAAGATCAGAGCAATAAAATCATCAAGAACAACGTGAAGATTAATGAAGAACATATTGCATGTTTTCGAAAAATGCAAGAAGAATGCAATTGACACCAAACTTAAAAATTAATACTAGACTCAAACAAGAAACATAAACTATTTTTGATTTTTATGATTTTATAAAAAAAATTTTGTGATTTTCGAAACTTATATGGAAAATAAAATAAAGGGATTCAAAACTTTTAATAAGAATTCCAGGAATCATGCAATGTTAGTCTAAAGCTTCAGTCTAAAAAGATTAGACATGGTTGGCCAAGCTTCAGCAGTACATTACATTCAGCAGCTAAATTGATGAGAATCAATCAGCTTTTGTGATGATAAAAGCATCACCTTGAAACTCTAGAATTCATTCTTAAAAATTCTAAAAAATAAAAAGAAAAGTACCTAATCTAAGCAACAAGATGAACCGTCAGTTGTCCAAACTTGAACAATCCCCGACAATGGCGCCAAAAACTTGGTGCACGAAATTGTGATTATCAACAATGGCACCAAAGGACTTGGAGCTCTCAAACATGAATCACACTTTGTCACAATTCCACACAACTAACCATCAAGTGCACTGGGTCGTCCAAGTAATAAACCTTACGTGAGTAAGGGTCGATCCCACGGAGACTGTCGGCTTGAAGCAAGCTATGGTCACCTTGTAAATCTCAGTCAGGCTAATTCAGATGGTGATGGAGAATTGATAATTAAAAGATAAATAAAACTATAAAGATAGAGATACTTATGTAATTCTTTGGTTGGAATTTCAGATAAGCGTATGAAGATGCCTTGTTCCTCCTGAACCTCTACTTTCCTATTGCCTTCTTCCAATCATTCATACTCCTTTCCATGGCAAGCTTTATGTTGGGTATCACCGTTGTCAGTGGCTACTTCCCATCCTCTCAGTGAAAACGTTCCAAATGTGCTGTCACCGCACGGCTAATCATCTGTCGGTTATCGATCATGTTGGAATAGGATCCATTGATCCTTTTGCGTCTGTCACACGCCTAACAATCACGAGTTTGAAGCTCGTCACAGCCATCCCTTCCCAGATCCTACTCAGAATACCACAGACAAGGTTTAGACGTTCCGGATCTCAGGAATGGCCGCCAATAATTCTAGCCTATACCACGAAGGTTCCAATCTTAGATTAGAAACCCAAGAGATACACATTCAAGCTTGTTTGCATGTAGAACGGAAGTGGTTGTCAGTCACGCATTCATAGGTGAGAATGGTGATGAGTGTCACATAATCATCACATTCATCATGTTCTTGGGTGCGAATGAATATATTAGAGAAGAAATAGACTTGAGTTGAATAGAAAAACAATAGTACTTTGTATTAATTCATGAAGAACAGCAGAGCTCCACACCTTAATCTATGGTGTGTAGAAACTCCACCGTTGAAAATACATAAGAACAAGGTCTAGGCATGGCCGAATGGCCAGCCTCCAAACGTGTCTAAGATAGTATAAGACTTATCAAAGATCTACAAATACAATAGCAAAAGGTCCTATTTTTAGAAAACTAGTAGCCTAGAGTTACAGAAATGATTAATTAATGCAGAAATCTTCTTCCGGGCCCACTTGGTGTGTGCTTGGGCTGAGCATTGAAGCTTCCATGTGTAGAGACTTTTCTTGGAGTTAAACGCCAGCTTTTGTGCCAGTTTGGGCGTTTAACTCCAGCTTTTGTGCCAGTTTTGGAGTTAAACGCCAGAATTCTTGAGCTGACTTAGAACGCCTGTTTGGGGCATCAAATCTTGAGAAAAGTATAGACTATTATCTATTGCTGGAAAGCCCAAGATGTCTACTTTCCAACACAATTGAGAGCGCGCCAATTGGGCTTCTGTAGCTCCAGAAAATCCACTTTGAGTGCAGGGAGGTCAGAATTCAACAGCATCTGCAGTCCTTCTTCAACCTCTGAATCTGATTTTTGCTCAAGTCCCTCAATTTCAGCCAGAAAATACCTGAAATCACAGAAAAATACACAAACTCATAGTAAAGTCCAAAAATGTGAATTTAGCATAAAAACTAATAAAAACATCCCTAAAAGTAACTAGATCCTACTAAAAATATACTAAAAACAATGCCAAAAAGCGTATAAATTATCCGCTCATCAACTGTTGATGCCATAGGTATGTATAGATGTTCTATTAGTATTTTTAGATGTATAGATGTTGTATATGAATTAGTTTGAAAGGATTGAAAATAGAAATTGAATTCTGTGATACCCTTAGCTAGTTATTGGCAAGGTGGTTTCTTGAAATTATTATAAGCAGTTTATATTATATATGATGAAGAAAAGAAGGTTGCTGTCCACTTTATATATGTTGCCTTATCTACTTATGTTGCTGTCCAACATACAACGTAAATTTTATTTATTTTATTCTTTAGTCGCTCATTTATTCATTTATTTATACTCATTTGTCTATTTTAGATGAATACGAAGATAGTACACGCCTTCATTTATTAGCAAAGGATGTGCATAATTTGCCAGAAGGTTTGCACATAGTTGTCAATTTTGATAAAGATCATGCAGCAATAGAAGAAGTAGCTGGACTTTTTGCAGGAGTTTGTGGGCAATTGGCCACTAATTGTGTAGCATTTCCAATCAGTTTTGAAAAGTGGTCAGACATTCTAGCAAGCTTTTTTGAAAATCAATGGAATATTTTTTCCTAGTAAGAAGATTACTCAAACTCTAAAGCTTATTTCTTTGCCATTATTTAATTATATTTGCTGGTTAATATACTTTCTTTGTTATAATATTGAAGGTTCGATTTTGCTTCAAAGTGAGTGATAACTTGGCCAAACAATTTTTGCTCTAATCGCTTGGCAAAAAATGGAGGGAACATAGGATAAAGCTTTGGAATGATTTTTATGATCCGAGGTTGAGTAAAACCGATATCATAAATAATGCACCAGAAGATATTGCTCCTGATCAATTGGCTTTATTTGTAGAATATCATTTGAAGCCTGAAACACAAGTAAGTACTTACTCTCCTAGTTAAATGTTGTCCTTTTTGATAGCCTTTGGAATACATATAATTGAATATGAATTAGTCAATGTTGTTGAAGAGTGATTTTGATTTCTGGGTGCCTTTAGAGTTGCTAGAGGTTCTGATCTTTATTTTTACAATTGAACTATTGGCTACAGGGCAGTCTTAAATAGTGGTACAATCTCTGTTTATTTTAGTCCTAAATTGCCTTGGTTAGTGCACATTTTTATCCTATTTAAGTCAGTTTTGAAAGATGATGGTTCTTGCGGTAAACATGCAGAAGTGAATATTGCTATAAATTTACATAATTTAGTATTTTTATGTAGTCATCTTTCATGCAAATGTAATCATGAACTGTAAGCTCGTACAGATAATTCTTCTGTAAATGCTATCCTTTTCATTTGATGCAACCAATAGCTGGTCTAAACTCGTCTATATTCTATGCTAGTTGCCCTCTGCAATTGAAGAGTGGTTGTTATCATAGTTGTTCATGTGTATTCACTTCGGTTTCCCATTATTAACTAAACAAACTAATGTAATAATATCTAGTCTATAAATTATACTTTTAATATCTAATCAAAGTAATTTATTACATTTGATCTTTCAAAAATGTGAATTGACCCTACTATTTAATTGTATCCAAATTCAACTTGCAGAAACTTTGTAAGAGGAATCAAGAAATCTGGCAAAAACAAATAATTACTCATACTTCAGGTGCTAAATCAATTGCAAGAAGAAGAGCTGAATTGGTAATCAATTAATGCATGCATATCTGATCTATCTCAAATATAATGCATGCATCATCTCTTAATTTTCTGCATATCTAATCTATCTCAAGTAATAATTAGATGAATGATATATACATGATTGAGGCTGCTATTTTTTGATCGAGTCTTTCTACTTTTCTTAAATTTTAGACGAAAGAGACGGGAATAGAAGTTAGTAGGGTTCAAACGTGGGACATCACTCACAAGAAAATAGATGGTAGTTATGTTAATGAAAATGCTAAAGAAATAGCGGTAAGACTAAAGTGCAATAAGTAACTTGTTTGTATTTCCTTTTCTTTCTTTTTTATAAGATAATGCTATTTTTTATTCTTTCTCTTTCTTTTTATATATATAGGAGAAGATTGAAGTACATAGCAGCCAACAACCAATGGAATCAACTGTTAATTCTCCTCTTGATGCTCTTGGAGTAGTTTTTGGGAAAAAGCACCCTGGTCGTGTTCGAGGTTTAGGTATGGGAGCTGTTCCAACAGTTGCTTTCAAGAACAACACTACAAGGATTAGTCAAATGAATTTAGGTTCTTCAAATGATGCTGGCACATCATCTAATTGTGGTCCAAATGTGCAAGAAGAGTTGGATATCGTTAAAGCGCAATTGCAAGAGCTAGTCTCCTATATTGCTTCTAAGGAAGGAGGTAAAATTCCAATACAATTGGCTGGAATGTTCCCCACTCAACAAATTTTATAGGTACAAATACAATTATCCTCTTTTTTTTCCTTTGCTTTATTCTCCTTGCAGTTGTAATGCTTGGAAATAATGTTGATACAAAAAGTATTACAACAATGATAGGTGTAACTTCAATTTAAAACCATGATTTCTGCACTAGCTTGTGCTCATTAACAAAAAATTCTCAGCAATATTGATGCTTGTGGGGCATGAAAATATAGGGAGCGGTTTGCATGCATGGATGATGAGTTAGTTTGCTTATTTAATTGTTGATTAATGAATAAGAAGGTTATCTCACAGTGATAAGCATATGAATTTTCTTCAGAGATCAGAATTAATTAGCATATGATTTTTTTTAATTTAATGTGTATGATGAGTGTTTGAAATATTTCTCATATTTAATTTGCTCTTATATGTGAATTTTTTAGATGAATTCAAATTCATAAATATCCACTTATCATTAATATATACCTTTTTCTTGCATTTCTTGTCCTCATAATAATTATATTTTTATTGTAGGGATTGGATCAGGAGAATGAGATTCCATCACCAAAAGAGTTAGGAAGTAGGTCTTCTGGAGCAAGCAACAAGGAAGCATGACCTTGCTTGATATGTTTAGACGTATATTAAGGAGTATATTAAGGATTATATGTTAAGACGTATTATTAAAAAAATATTACTTTGATACTTTGTTTTTGGATTATGACATTTCAATTATGACTTGGATTATGACTTTTGGATCATGTATGAATTAAAAATCATGTTATGATGTTTGATTTATGGCAATGCCTTTTGGTTATTACGAGATTTTTAAGTGAGTTTCGAAAATAGCACTTTAAATTGGTGGTTTCAATCTTATTTTAAAAAACATAAAATTGTCATCATAATTAGGTACAAACGGCGGTTAGAAACCCTTATTTTAAATGAAAACGATGCCATTATTTATTCTTGTAATTGTTTACTTTGTTATAGATTCACTCTTATTTCTTCCATTTTTCTTTTCATGCAATTCATGTTTTATGTTCCTTTATTGTTGATTTGAGTTGTTGTTGTTGTTAATTTCCTTGCAATTGATAGTTGTAGATTTACTTTTCTTTCAATCTTATTTTGCTTTCCTTTTATGCCTTCCAAGTGTTTGACAAAATGCTTGGAAGGATGTTAGAGTAGATTTTTGTGTTTTTGGCTTGGGATGGTAATTTAGGTGAACTTGAGTTGCTAATGTCCAAGTAATGATGATTGGTATTCATTGACTCTAGCTTTCCCTAGATTAATTAGTGAGAAGGTTAGGACTTATGGATTAAGATTAATGTAGCTCATTTGACTTTCCTTTATTCATTAGAGGATGACTTAATGGGATTAATCCTTGCAATTATCATGTTGTGGTTAGTGACAAGGATAAAGATCCTTGACCATTATTCCTTGCCAAGACCTTTTTACATTTGAGTTTCATTTACTTTCTTGCCATTTATTTCCATGTTTCTTATTCAAAACCCCAAAATACTTGTCCCATAACCAATAGCAAGAACACTTCCCTGCAATTCCTTTGAGAGACGACCCAAGGTTTGAATACTTCGGTTGTTATTTTTATTGGGGTTCGTTACTTGTGACAACCAAATTTTTGCATGAGAGAATTCTTTGTTGGTTTAAAAACTATACTTGCAACGAGATTTCAATTGTGAAATTCTTTACCAACCAATTTTCCCTTCATCAAGAATCTAATTCAATGAAGATGCCATAATCCAATAAAACTTTGAATGCAAGTACCTTCACAATCATATTAAATTAATGATAAGAACAAACATGAGAAGAGATTAAGATAACCTGGGACAAGATGGAAAGGAGCAGCAGACCTGCTACAACGGTGTTGTGGATCAAACCTCCTTCAGCGGTGTTATGGATTGAACCTCCTTCAGCGGACCTCCTTCTTTAAACAAACGGCACCAACAGTCCTTCCTTCTCCACCATCAGGAATCCTTGTTTTTCTTGTTCTACGGTGGCTAAATGGAAGAAGGGGAGATAATGGGATAGTGGGATTTTTAATTTTTGATTTCAAGTATTGCAAACTGTAAAGAGCGCTGCGTGTGTTTGTTGTTTTTGGCTTTTAGTGCTTTTTTTTAATTAGATATACTATAATTTTTTTAAATTTTAGTATTTCTAATTTTAAATTTGAAATTTATATTTTTTAAAAGAAGAATTAAATTTTTAATTAAATTTCAAAACAAAAAACCCCAAGCAACGAAAAAAAGCAACTCAAAAACCAACTATTCCTACGGACAGAAAACTACAATGTCTAGAACAACAAGAACTGAAATAGCAACTCACTAATTAAAACAAAGACTAACTAAAACAATAATTGAAAAATTAATACAATAAAAAAAGAAAAATAAATTACCTTAGTTTTCACATGTTTTGAAAATCAGCAGCAGAAGGGAGAGGGAGCTGAAGCTTTCAGGGCGATGGATATAGCTGAACGGAGGAATGCACAACGGCGGATGAGAGGCTGCACAGTGGGAAAATGGCGGCTACGTGGAGGCCCGAAAATGCATGGGAAAATAGGTGTTTGGATGACGCTTGACAGCGCGCACCGCGGCGGAGCAGACGCGACGACAGTGGTGACTGGACTGGTTGAAGAATGGCGGAGAAATGGAGGTTACATGTTCAAATCTCTGCTGCATTCGAAGCTTCAAAGAAAGGGGCTCTTTTAGAGTTTTGGAAGTGAGGTAACAGAGCTGAGGACAAGAAAATCTAGGGTGTTTTGGTTTTTGTTTCTCTTTCTTTCTTTGTTATAAAATGGCACCGTCTTATACTGTTATTATGTGTATGGTTTTAATAAATAAATGTAGATGAATATGATTTAAATAAACCATTTAATCAATTCAATACCAATAGACATATTTGTGTTATTACTTGTATGATTAATTATGTTTATATATTTGATTTAAAAAAATAATTTATAAAATTTTTAAATTAAAAAATTAACAATTTAATATTTTTAAATATATATATATATATATATCTTGAATATATTTAAAAATATTAAATTACTAATTTTTTAATTTAAAAATTTTTGAATTTAATTCCAAACTCATAATCCAAATTAAATTGAAGTCAGAATCACCTTAACATTCAACAAGTTAAATAAACAATTTGTCTATCAAATTTTTATAATTATATTTTTTATCATCATAATTTTTTTCTAATTTTTTTGAATGAAAAAATAAAAATAAATATTTACTTATTTCAATTTATTCTAATTTATCAGCGAATAAAATATAAGAATATTAATTTTTGTCTATTTGTCTTTTGTATATTTTTTTTAATTAATGTCATTTTTTAATTTCTTTTTTGAAACCACACGGTCTAAGTGTTGAAATTTGAATTATTGATCTGCGTATGAGGTGAAGGGATACACTGAAAAATAAAAAATAATAAAGGTATATGTGTAATTAATGGACGACAACTTTAAAATATTTAAAAAATGCTTTATGAATACAGTAAATAAGTTTTTTTTTAGAGTATAGTAAATAAGCTCTTTTATGACAAAATATGTGTAAATTAAATAATCCAACGAGTTAAACAGCTTGATTCGTATAATATTTTTTTTAAATTGGACAAAAAACCAATTTGAGAAGGAGTTTACAAAATGTTTCTAGAGCAAAAAGAGTCCCTTTAAGTTAATTATATGTTATATATTTATAATGGGTTGGTCAGGTCGTCGAATTAAGTAAAAAAAAAAAAAAAAATAAAAGTTTATAATTTAATACAATATAATATATAATAGTATATTTTTAAATTATGATATAATATCATTATTGATGAATGATAGTAAATTACTTATTTTGAATTCGAACTTCATGTGCTCCTTTGGTATAATTATTTATAGTTTACTACCTTATTATAAAAAAGATAAATAAGCTAAGCCAAAGGTTGTAGTTTTAAAGGCAATATATAGAAGAAAGAAAATATTGTTGTAGGCTTGTAGCCAATAATACTCCAGAAAATTATATAAGAAACATACTCTCAAAATTTATTAGTCTTAGAATTTGAATTTCATTATTCACATAAAATTAATTTAATGGATTATTTAATATAAATATTTATATATAATAAAAAAATTGAAGACATATATATATATATATATATATATATAAAATTCGACCTCCATTTTAAATTTCGTTATTCACATAAAAATTAATTTGATGGATAATTTGATATAAGTATTTTTATATAATAAAAAATTTGGATATATATAATTTTATCAACGCTTAAAAAGTGGTGCTAAAAATTGAAATAATATTTTTTAATTTAAAATTAAAATAAAAATTATTAAAATATATATAAATAGAAAATAATTTTTTAATATTATAAATAATTCGCACAATAATTAATTTTAATAAATAAAAAATATTTATTTTTTTGTATTTTATATATTTTATATTTTTAATTATGTAAGTTTGATTAGTTTAGATCTTACTAATATAAGTAAATATATTTAAAATTATTTCATTTTTTTATTCCGTTTAAAATTATATATATTATTCTGTTTTTTTAATTGAAAAAATAAAAAATTTAATATTTTCATGTATTATATATAATATTTTAAATAAATTATAGTTTTAAAATATTTTGATGAAAAATTATATTATACTCTAGGATATTCTGTATTTATTAGAGTCCATCAATACTCTTCTTTTATATTAGCCTTTAATTTTTATCTAATAAAATCTAATGGTCTAGATAAATGTGGTACATCCAATAAACACATAATTATTGTGCTCATTTTATACATATCCAAATTGAAATTCTATAGCTACACTCGCATATAAAGAATAATACATCACTAAGTATTACCTATATAAGAAATTATAGAAAGTAGAAATCAATTGATATTAAACACGACATTAGAATCCATGTCATATGCTGTCATGATCCTTCAAAACAAGTAATTCTATCCCATCCAAGGACTAGCTGTCTTATCCTGAGAGTTCAATATCTAGAACAAAAAAGGTGCAATGCATCAGACATCATATAAACAACAAAATTTAGAAAAAAGAAGGAAAATATTAAAATGGTTCCTAGTCTACCTAACAAGATCAGTTTAAAATGTAAATATAGACCAGGAATTTAGCCCTAAATTCAATGCATTCACTACATAAACACTCGGATCAGAAGCATCGATCATAAACCATGAAATAATCATAAAAAAAAGTGTTAAACTGAATGCCATTCAGGAAATCCATTTGCAATATACTAAAATTTATTTTGTAGATGGCAATACAGCAGTGAGAAATTTCTATCGCACTCAAGTAATACACCAAATTTAGTCCCACTTGTTCAAATGGTTAAATAAATTAGGTCTCTTTTGGCCACCTCATCTAAAATATGTTTAGGTCTTCCTCTTCCTCTCATCACTTGTCTATCTTCTATCTAAAACTCAGCATAAAATTTTCAAGATGTACGAGACCAAAAATTCACAGAAACATAACATGTTCAGGAAGGCACTTACTTCTACTAAAGGTTTTGACTTGTACCTTGAACTCTGAACAAAGCTACCTGTGTTTCATGTAGCTTTCATCTGTGGTAACTTTTTCTTCTATGAAATTTTTATATTCCAAACTGTTTCCCCCTTACAACAAGAAAAATGAAAAATTCAGCACATGCTGCTTTCTATTAAAATTACGAGCTATAGTCTTAAACTGAGATTATAATGTGTACATACCTTAAATATGATTAGTCTCTGAAGTATTGAAAAAAACTAAATTGGCTCCTTACTCTCATGAATTTAAGCCTGAACAGGCATGTGATGTAAATTAGATTAATTTATTTATTGCACATAATTATTCAACAACTTATTATGAAAGAGCAGGCAAGAATATCACTAACCACAACTGGATTAGTTCTTGCTGAATCAGCCATAATATTCATGTGATAGATGAATGCTATTTTATCCTCCTGCAAGCCAAAAATAATAGAACATATTAAGAGTTTCTTCACAATAACAACCTCCACCACCAACCTTTATCCAAATACATGAGTTCGAGTTTATTCATGGCTACAAAAAAAATAAAAATAATAATTACAAGATTGAAGGTAAAATTTAGACAGCTTCTGAAAATAAAATTTCACTTCCAAATCACTTCTATTTTTAATGCCAAACAAGATGTCATGGGCTGCAATTTCAACAAACAAAGAAAACATCATTAGACTATCCTATAATATATAATTTTTATTTTAAAGAGAAGGAAATAGATTGTCTGTAAATAATATAACCTTGAAAACTTAATAAATTTATGTGAATTTCAGTAGAAAAAATTGCTTAGATGATACATAACAAAAAAACAATGCCTGTTGCTTACTGTTACAGATTTACAGCCAAGCCAAGCATAAAAGAGAGTGTCATCCCTTCCATTTCCAAGAAATGTATACTGTCGTTGTAAAGCCTTGTCATTCTGCAACTAAAAGAAGAGACAATTCATCAGCATCCACCTGCCAAACCTGAATTTGCAGTATTTAGAAGAGATCACAATTTAGCACTATGGCTACAATGTACATAGAGAATATGAAATCTGAAGATCAAATCCTCCTAAGAATATAAATTTCTTTTAGGGACACAATTTGGCTCTATAATAACATGGTTAGGATTCTAGCATAAAATTTTCAATAACAAAGGTGGAAAGTGAGCGTGTGGTAGCGATCCACTAAGTAAGCTGGATTTAAATTGGGGAATGAAAGTTTGAGATAAGTACAAGTATATATGCCTTGTTGGAAATCAAGATAATATCCCTAGAACATTATGGAATATTAGATGTGATCTCTTAGAATTAATATTGATATTTATTGTCATTATTTGCTTATTTGATTAGGATTACGGCTTCCTTATCCCTGTTATCATAAATAAGAGTAATGTCTTTTTGTTGTATCAAATCATCCAATTTTTTTTAAGGAAGTACAAATGAACATGAACCAATTCAAAATGAAGCAGTAGAGTAGTAGACTTATACAATTGAAGAACCCCAGTTACATAAAAATAGGTAAAAAAAATCAAAGAAACAAAATTTGTTTTACTCATAGCTGACCTTTATTTTGTAAGGTGGCTGAGGCATTTCATCGAACATATGAGATACATAAAGACACAAAACTTGTAAATCTACATCACATAGTCTTCATTCTCATCTTCGGAACAAGCACTTTCACTATCTTTACCGTCAAACTCTTCATTATCGTTGATGAACTCATCATTGAGCAAAGTGTCCATTGGACAATTTATATCTTCTACGTTCACTTCTTCCATTTGAGCATTTGCATCAAACAATGAAATAACTTCATCCTCCAAAACAACACTTTGCGCTCTTACTTCAGAAACACTTTCTTGATAAAAATCATTACTGTCATCCTGCCAATTAGGTTCTTCATCTGGATCATGCAAAGTTTCATTCATATAGAGCTTGGCTGTAACTTTACAAGCCGCGCACCATTCCCAACTGGACTTATTCTCACTATGTGGATATTTTGTGTAATATATCTTTTGTGCTTGTTTAGCCAAAACAAACGGCTCATTTGATTGTAGTCTTGATTTATACTTTATGTCAACTAACCCATATCTCTCGTCAACTTTTACACCGTTAATTGGGTCAAACTAGCAGCATCGAAAGATAAATACAGTATTTCCACAGTCCAAGTATGACAGTTCCAATATCTCCTCAAGAATGCCGTAGTAGTTCAAGTCATTTTCTCCATAAATATTTCCTTTAACACATACCCCACTATTCATAGTAGTTCTATTTTTATTGTGATCCTTAGTATGAAATCTATATCCATTAACTTTTAAGCCATTGTACGAAGTGACAGACTTGGAAGGACCATGAGCTATTTGTTGAATCATTCTACTTTCAATGTGACCTGTATCTACCTACAAATGAATATAATAACAATTGAAAGTTATACATTCTTGCAATACAAATAATTTTAAAGTTATAAATATTTAATTTCAAAAATCACTCACTTGATTCTTTATCCATTTACTAAAATCCTTATCGTGGGCAATTAGTATTTCATCATTGGATATATTTGGATCTAACTCTTTCAGTGAATTCTCAAATTGTCTAATAAATAAAGTAATCAATATAACATTCAATTTAATTGTAAAATTAGTGTATATATATATATAAACTAGTTCTAACTTACTGGAGATAAGGTTCTATTTCTTCGCAGTTTACAAGAATGTATGTGTGGATGATATGTAGCTCTTCATCAGTTAAGTATTTTTTTGAACCTCGCCTGATGAAAAGATATGGGTATCTAAAAATAGACAAGTGATTCTCGTCCATATTTGAACCACCATCATTATTCCTAGGAACTTGAGTCCGCCTGTTTGTACTGTTGACTCAAAATACATAGAAGTAAAGTTTGAAATTTCTTCCAAAATATATGCTTTGCAAATAGATCCTTCAACTCTTGCCTTATTTCGAACTTTTCGTTTTTAAGTATAGCATACACCTTTCAAATGGATACATCCATCGATACTGCACAGGTCCTCCAACCTTAGCTTCATAGGGGATGTGGATAACTAAATGCTCCATCACATTAAAGAAAGCTGGCGGAAAAATTTTTTCTAGCTTACAAACCATTTCAATAATGGAAATCTCTGCCTTCTCCACAGCATCAGGACGTATTTCAGTAGCACAAATTTCTTTAAAGAACAAGCTAAGATCTGTTAGCACTCCCCATATAGATTTTGGCAACACGTCTCGAAATGCCAACGGAATTAGTCTTTTCATGAAAACAGGACTGTCGTGACTCTTCATTCCATATATCTTCCCATTCGCTAGATTAACACATCGTGAGATATTTGATGCATAACAATCAGGAAATTTTAATTGCTTTATCCACTCACATACTATCCTCCTTTGTTGAGAATCTAAGACATATGTGGCTTTTAGTTTTTTGTATTTTTCATTCTCGAATACCAACTCCAAGTTAGGGCGTTTGCATATTAGCTTCAAATTTTCTCTTGCATTCACGTTGTCTTTTGTCTTGCCCTTTACGTCCATAACAGTGTTAAAGATGTTGTCAAAAATATTTTTTTCAATGTGCATAATGTCTAAATTGTGTCTTATCAAATTAGTTGACCAATAAGGCAACACCCAAAATATGCTTTTTCTCACCCAATTATGAATGGTACCAAAGTCACCCTTTTTTCCTCTCGAATTTGCCCCAAAGATAGCTTCCTTGAGTTTGTTCAACTCATTTAAGATTTTAACTCCACTCATTCGTTTCGGTGGAAAAGAGTTTTCCACGGTTGACTTTTTAAAAGAGTATCGATCACGACGAAATGCATGACCAGCAGGCAAGAACTGTCGATGACAATCAAACCAACAGGGTTTAGCGCCATGTTGTAGTCAAAACGATTTAGTGTTCTTCATGCAAATCGGACAAGAAAGTCGACCATGAGTGCTCCAACCAGACAACATTCCATAAGCTGGAAAATCACTTATAGTCCACAATAATGCTGCCTTCATGTTAAAATTTTTCTTTTCCCATGCATCTTAAGTAGTAACACCATTGTTCCACAAAACCTTTAACTTGTCAATCAGTGGTCTAAGATAAACATCTAATCTTTTTCCAGGAGACTTCGGTCCAGGGATCAAAAGACTGAGGAATATGTACTCTCTTCATATGCACATACTTAGAGGAAGATTGTAAGGTGTGACAAACACAGGCCAACATGAGTATGGAGTCTTCGAGCCAGAAAATGGATTAAAACCATCAGTGCAAAGTCCAAGCCTGACATTTCTAGATTCTTGGGCAAATAGTTCATGGGTGGCATCAAATTGTTTCCAAGCATCAGCATCAGCCGGATGTGTGATCACCGATTCATCATGGCATACTCCATCCACATGCCACTTCATATATTGCGCAGTAGTTTTAGACATAAACAAATGTTGAAGTCTTGCAGTAATAGGAAAATATCTCAATATTGAGTATGGCACATCCCTACTGCTATTAGATGTATCCCCTGCCTTTGGCTTAAATCGTGGGTGTCCACACATTGTGCAGGCTACATAACTAGTCTTGTCACTTGTTTCTTTATAATATAGCATGCAGTGATTAGGACAAATATCAATTTTCTCATATCCTAATCCTAATTCTTGAATCATTGTCTTTGACCGGTAGAAATCTTCTGGCAACTTCTCTGATTCTGGGAGCATGCTCTTGATTATGGCAACCATTCGATTATAACAGCTCTCACTCATGTTGAATTCTGACTTCAAGTTAACTAGCTAGGTGGTGCAGCCATCCCACAAAGGTTCGTCAGCACTTCTCATCAACTTATAAAACTTCGACGCGGATGGATTTGGATCCACTTCTAAACCTTCCACTACGTTTAAGTTATCACCTGCAGCATCAATAACCATGTCTACATATGGATTTGTATTCTCCTCTTCATGTTCTTGGGTAACATTTGTTGCGTCCTGTTCAACCCATCTTTCCTCACCATGAGCAATCCATTTTATATAACCCTCCATAAACCCACGATCACACAAATGCTTTTCGACCCAAAATATTTCATCCCTAAGTCTGTTCTTACATTTTGTGCATGGACAAAGAATGCGACCGAAACTATCAATGACTGTCGGGTTTCTTTCTACAAAATCTATGAATTTCACAACACCTTTCTTAAATTCCTCGCTTAGATGACCAGTGCAATCTTGCCTTCGTGACATCCAACTTCTATTGGGTGCCATGATTATCTGGACTAAGGTTTTATTTTAGTTGTAATACCAATGTTTAACATGCATATAAATGGATATAGTCTCGTGTATATTTTTTTCTGAATTTTATTAATATATTTTTATTCACAATCATACTAAATAACCCCTTCCACAAGTTATAAAGTAACAAACATAATACATTCAATTTTAAAATAAAGATATAAATCATAAAAAGATAATATACAAAGCTTGAAGAAAATAATCATAAACAATTTGAAGCATTAGAAAAACCAAAAACAATTGGGTATCATTAATCTCATGTCAAGAACTTCAAGTCACGAGGTTAAAAAGTATGGAGATATACTGAGTTCAATAAAAAAATATTAATAACTAATTATATCTTTTAGTACAATAAGAACTCAAGATATTGACAGAACTACCATTACAGCAAGAAAAGAGGAACTTAAAATTCATGACAATATGAAGCAAGACAGCAAAAAACTCAAGTTCAATCACTAACAAATTCTATTAGCAATGAACAAATTTAAGTAATTATTTTAGAACAGCAACAAGTTAAAGGTTCCAGTAACAAATTTCAATCACACATTCAACTTTCAACAATAAATCCAACTTTCAACAACAATATCAAAGTGCATTCAAGTTCAATTAGTAATAAATTCTTTCAGCAATTAACAAATTTAAGTGATCATTTTAGATAAGCAAAAAATTCAATGTTCCAGCAACAAATTTCAACCACACATTCAACTTTCAGCAACAAATTTCAGCCACACATTCAACTTTCAATAACAAAATCAACTTTCAACAACAAAATCAAAGTGCATTCAAGTTCAATCAGTAACAAATTCTTTCAGCAATGAACAAATTTAAGTGACCATTTCAGATAAGCAAAAAATTCAAGGTTCCAGCATCAAATTTCAGCCACACATTCAACTCTCAGCAACAAATTCATCACATTCAACTCTCAGCAACAAATTCATCTTTCAACAACAAAATCAAAGTGCATTCAAGTTCAATCAGTAACATTCTTTGAGCAATGAACAAATTTAAGTGATCATTTCAGAACAGCAACAAGTTAAAGGTTCCAGTAACAAATTTCTCATCCACATATTCAACTTTCAGCAATAAATCCAACTTTGAACAACAAAATCAAAGTGCATTCAAGTTCAATCAATAATAAATTCTTTCAGCAATGAACAAATTTAAGTGATCATTCCAGATAAGCAAAAAATTCATGGTTTCAGTAACAAATTTCAGCCACATATTCAACTTTCAGCACCAAATTCAAATTTCAACAACAAAATCAAAGTGCTTTTAAGTTCAATCAGTAACAAATTCTTTCAGCAATTAACAAATTTAAGTGACCATTTCAGATAAGCAAAAAATTCAAGGTTCCAGTAAGAAATTTCACCCACATATTTAACTTTCAGCAACAAATTCATCTTTCGACAAAAAAATCAAAGTGCATTCAAGCTCAATCAGTAAAGTGATAATTTCAAAACAGAAAGAAAGGAAAAATTAATTGGAACTCACCAAATTGGGTTGTGCGAAGGAACTTGAGGTGAGGCTCAAAGTAAGAAGATGAATGAAGACCAGCCCACTGGGACCTGCTACCTCTGTTGCCGGCAACGACAAGTATAGGGAAGGAACACTTCTGAGTACGAGAGGATGAGGAGACAGAGTGCGACCCCAGGACCTGCTGCTTCTTCCGCGGTGACGATGATGGGGAATAAGGTGTGCGACTGGGTGCAAGACAGCGATGGTGAAGAAAGCTGGCCAACTGGCTTGACGACCGAAGCAAGAAGATGACAACAAGCGCGGTGACTGAGTTTGAGAGAGTGAGGATACAGAGCGACCGAAGATGATAATGGCCTGAGAGAGACGTTGGGGGTTCAGCATTGGTGGTCATTCAGATTAGGAGGGGGAGACTTGGGGCGACACCATTTCTGCCCCTTTTGTTTTCTAATATTTTTGAAAAATTAATTTTTATGTTTTTTAAATAATAAATTTAAGATAAAAAATAAAAATTTTTTAAATAATAAATTATTAATAAATAAAAAATAAAAATAAAAATAAAAATTTTATAAGTTATTTAATTTTTTTAATATATAGAATAATAAAATTTGAATAAATTTAAGTATAATATTAAAATTATTAGGTTGTTATTATATATAACAATCAAGATCAAAAATTTATAAATGTTTATAAATTTATTTATTTTCTCAATCTTATTTAATTTGAAGCAGATGTAAAAATTTAAATTTAAAAAAATCTTTTTTCGCATAATTTTAATTGCTATATTTTTTTATTTTATATTTAATATCTTAAATCATCGTTAGTCATTATTCTTTCGAAATTTTTAATTTTTAATTTTATTATTTTTATTCTCCATACATATATCTATCATTATTTTTTTCATTAAGTGGAAGAAAGATAGAAAAAGAGTATTACATGTACTTAGTAGAATAATGAGAAAGACAATAAGGATATAAGTTATGTGTAAAATAAAAGGGTAATGGTAAAAAGAAGAAAGAAAAATTAACTGATAATTATATTTTTGACCAATTTTTAAAATGACAGTTATATTATTCAGAGATAATAATAATTATACATGTATAAAGAATAAAAATAGAAAAGGATAGTGTATAATATGATGAGATGATATAATCAAAATATAAATTAATAATTTTAAAAAATAATAAAATTAAAGATAATTAAAGATATTTAAGATAAAATTGAAGTAATACATTTTTTATCTATTAGAATTATGGATGAAAATAAAAAAATTCTTTGCATATAAATTTTTAAATTTGCTTCAAATTAAATAGGATTGAGAAAATAAATAAATTTAATAAAATTTATAGGTAACTAATCTTTAAATAATATTAGTAAGTGTTTATATTGAGGACAAGACACCTCAATAAACCAAATGCACATTAATATTACCTGAATGTCCTAAATCAGAAAATGTAATGTCAAAGTCCCAAAGCACATTTTTATATAAATCAAATTGATTAAATTCGATTTAATGAGACACGTAGTAAATCGAATCCAATGGATTCGAATTAGGTGAAAAACGTTATTGAATGAAAATCGAATCAAGTAGATTCGAATTAAGTGTGTACAAGATGTCTCTGGTACGGGTTGAGAGATGGATCGAGAACTTGCGGGTTGAGGCAGATGCCGGATCACTTGCCTGGAGTAATGGGGGGTGGTACCTGCAAAGACACTCCGACGCTCAAGTCAGAATGGATCTAAGAGGTAGAAGGTGTGAGGAATGAATGAATACCTGGAGGGACCTGGGTCCTCTATTTATAGGTGATGGTAGTTATCTTATCTTATCTTGTTTGGCTAAGATAAAGGAGACGTTTGAATTCGAAAGTTGGTTAGGAGCTCTAGAGGGCCGGTTCCGGGCCTTCTAGAAGGGCGAAGCGGGTCGGACCCAGGTAACCAGGTTCGGGGACCATTCCGGGCGTAGGATCCATGGGTCGGATCCGTAACAGTTGCCCCCGGAGCGAGAGAGTGAGGGTGCTCGGTCTCATCGCTGGAGGAACCTTTTCCTCGCCGTTTGTGGTTTGGCAAGGAGATCATTTATTTGGTTTTTCCAGTCGAGGTCGAGGATTTGGGGAGTTCCTGGCCGTTTCATGGTCAGGCGAGGAGCACGTTGTTTGGGCGTCTCATCACATGCCGGGTTTGATGACCGTTCTGAAGAAGGGCCCGGAGATCGGGTCTGGAACAGTTGTCCCCGGAGCATGAGAGTATGCTTTCTTGGTCTCAATGCTAAGTTGTTGGGGAGTCCGATTCTCTGTAGTTTGGGAGACTGTGAGGGGCCTGAAAAGGGCGTGACATCATCCTGCATTTATTGGTAGGATGTTGGTCAGTCTGGTTTTTCGCAAGTTGGAAGACTGTCAGCTCATGCTTGTTTTGTGTGGCCTTTTTTGGGTTGTTATTGTGAACTTATTTTAGGCCTCTTGGTAGGCCGATTTCAAGACTTTGTTTATTTAGCTTATTTGGATTTCCGTTTTGTTGGCTTTGCAAGTGATCGATTCACGAGTCACTATTTTTGTTATTTGGATATCCGTTTTGTTATTTGGATATCTGTTTTATTAGTTTCGGGGTGATCGATTCCCGGGTAGCCGTTCACTTATTTGGATATCCGTGGGTGATCGATTCCCGTATAGCCGTTTACTTATTTGGATATCCGTTTTGTTATTTGGATATCCGTTCTGTTATTTGGATATCTGTTTTATTGGCTTCGGGGTGATCGATTCCCGGGTAGCCGTTCACTTATTTGGATATCCGTGGGTAATCGATTCCTGTGTAGCCGTTTGGATATCCGTTTTGTTATTCGGATATCCGTTTGTTGGCTTCTGGGTGATCGATTCCCGGGTAGCCTTTTCACTTATTTGGATATCCGTTTTATTATTTGGATATCCGTTTTATTGGCCTTGGGGTAATCGATTCCCGTGTAGCCATTTGGATATCCGTTTTGTTATTCGGATATCCGTTTGTTGGCTTCTGGGTGATCGATTCCCGGGTAGCCTTTTCACTTATTTGGATATCTGTTTTATTATTTGGATATCCGTTTTGTTGGCCTCGGGGTAATCGATTCCCGTGTAGCCGTTTGCTTATTTGGATATCCGTTTTGTTATTCGGATATCCGTTCTGTTATTTGGATATCTGTTTTATTGGCTTCGGGGTGATCGATTCCCGGGTAGCCGTTCACTTATTTGGATATCCTTTTTATTGTTTAGTTATCTGTTTTGTTGGCCTCGGGTAATCGATTCCCGTGTAGCCGTTTACTTATTTGGATATCCGTTTTGTTATTCGGATATCCGTTTTGTTATTTGGATATCTGTTTTATTGGCTTCGGGGTGATCGATTCCCGGGTAGCCGTTCACTTATTTGGATATCCGTGGGTAATCGATTCCCGTGTAGCCGTTTGGATATCTGTTTTGTTATTCAGATATCCGTTTGTTGGCTTCTGGGTGATCGATTCCCGGGTAGCCTTTTCACTTATTTGGATATCCGTTTTGTTGGCCTCGGGGTAATCGATTCTCGTGTAGCCGTTTGCTTGTTTGGATATCCGTTTTGTTGGCCTTGGGGTGATCGATTCCCGTGTAGCCGTTTACTTATTTGGATATCCGTTTTGTTAGCCTCGGGGTAATCGATTCTCGTGTAGCCGCGTTTGGTTTATGCCGTCGGACGGGGCAATGCTTTTGAGAAAATGAATTCCATTTATGGTTTGGGCCTCGTTAAAACCTCCCAATGTGGGTAGGAAAGAGTGCCCAGTAAGAAAATATACGATTAAACGACTTAAGCAATAAATGCAAGTAAAAAAGGCAAAATATAAAGGGTAAAGAGATAGTCTTAAATGACCTCAATCTTGTTGCTTTGGAAGGATGTTTCTACATATAGTAGCACTGTAAGTTGGTGGAATTTCAGGATCTTGGAAGCTTTGTCCCGTCTAGTCTTTCGAGCATGTAGGCTCTTTTTTCAATTACCGTCCTAATTTGGTAGGGACCCTCCCAGTTGGGCGTGAGCATCCCTTCTCCGGGAGTGGGTGGACCAATATCGTTTTGTCGTAAGACGAGGTGTCCTGGTCCAAAGTCTCATCGTACCGTGCTGCCATTGTACCTTAGACTTATTATTTGTTTTAGGGCTAGCTCCCGTAGGTGTGCTATGCTCCTGACCTTGTCTGCAAGGTCCCACTCTGCCTCTTTATCATTTCCTCGCACGGTTCTGCGCAGACTTTGGTCTTGGCGTGCATCGAGGTCGGCGAGGAAGATGCCTGCCGCATCTCGGGATCCCTTGCAGAGGGTCGAGCTAGTGTTCTCACACTCTACCGCGACTTTTCGGTCTCTGTGTATTGTGCCGATAGTGCCGTCATCGGCTTGGAACTTCATGAGTAAGAATTTGGTGAAGATGACCGCCGAGAGGTTGTTAATGGTCTTTCTCCTGAGGATGATGTTTGTAGGTGGTGGAGTTCTTGAGGATGACAAATTCGGAGAGGATGGTCTTTCTTTGGTTCCCGGCTCCGATGGTGAGGGGAAGTGTGATGGTGCCATCCGGTTGAAGGAAGTTATCCCCGAGCCCGGTTACCCCATTATGGTGGGTTTGTAGGTTTTCGTTTCGGAGCCCGAGTTTGTCGAAGGGTCCCCTGAAGAGGATGTTGGAATCTGCTCATGTGTCGAGTAGTATTCTTCTGACCAGCCCGGTTCCTATCTTTGCGAAGATAACGAAGGGGGCATCTTTCGCCGAGGTGCCGTATTGGCAGTCCTCGGGGGAGAATGTTATCGCATTATTGGTGATGATTGTCGGGGTTTGGTTTCTGACTGCCAGGACCTTGAGGTTCTTTTTTAGTGCCGATTTTGACTTTTCCGGCTTATCCTTGCTTGTTATGACGTTGACGACTATGGTCGGGTCTGTTTCCGGACTTTCCCGAGGGGCTTGTCTTTGTGTCCTTGGGTTGCGTCCTTCCCTCTCTGGTGATCTGTCTCTTTCTGTACGCTTCGACTCCCTGATGATCTGGGCGAACTCGGAGAGCTTGCCGTCTCGTATGGCTTGCTCCAGAGCATCTTTTAAGTCGATGCAGTGCTGTGTTCTGTGCCCGTATCCTCGGTGGTAGTCACAATATAAATTCTTGTTGCCGTCCATTCTTTCTTTAAGTGGTCGGGCCTTCGGAAGGATGCCTCGGTCAGCTATTTGGTGGTAGATCTCAGTAATGGGAGCTAACAAGAGTGTGTAATTTGAGCATTTGTCGGTTCGGAATGTTCCTTTTGGTTTTCTCTTGGTGGGGTGTTTTGGCGAGGTGACGTACTGCCGTTCTGCCGTTTATTGGCCGCTACGACTTGGCTCACCTCCTCATCGTTTATGTAATCCTTAGCGACGCTCTGAATCTTGTGCATAGTCCAGACTGGCTTCACGGTGAGATACTTTCAGAAGTCCTCATTTATAAGTCCATTGGTCAAGCAGAGGCTCGCGACTGAGTCCGTGAGTCCGTCGACCGTCAGGTATTTTCTCGTAGATTCGTCTTTGTCTTTGGGTAATTCCGAGCAAGCTAATGGGGTGTTTAATTTTAGTGATTTTGGTAGTGAACTGGGCCATAAACTTTCTGGTGATATCGTGGAAGCTGGCTATGGACCCGTTTGGGAGGGCGTTGAACCGTTTGATCATAGGGCCGACTAAGGTTATCGAGAAGGCCTTACACTGGATCATGTCGGCGGCTCCTTCCAGGTTCATCCTGGCCTCGAAGGCCGTTAGGTGTTCCCGGGGATCGTTGGTCCCGTCCTATTTCATGTCAGTGGGCTTGTTGAAGTCCTTCAGGAGTTTGGCTCTCAAGAATTTTTCTGTGAACGGGATGGCTTCCATTATCACGTGCATGTTTCCTGCTCGTTTGGCCTTCCGATGCTGCCGTCGGTCGTCTTCTCCGCGTCGGTGTTTTGGGTCTAGGGAAATGCTGTGATCGTGCTGTTTGCAGTGTTGTTGCTCAGGGGGCCTGGTGTTCCTGGTATCGCGATGAGATTAGGTCTTGGAGGTCACTTGGCTTGTATGCTCCGGGTGGTACCGTTCTTTGGGTGTGACTCGGCCTTTGAGGTTTTGCACCCTGAGGCACAACTCTTGGATTATCTGGACCGCCTTCTCTCCCAGGCCATCGGGTGGCCGGGCTTCAGTGGGAGGACGGTTGTCTTCTCTTGGTTGTTGCTGGGTTGGGGTTGATTGGCGATGTGCCACGTTTATTATCCTCTCGTGGGTGAGAGGAGTGTTATCTTGGAGTTCGGGAGTTGGGCTTTGTGGGTTTGAGTTGGGGTGTCGGGTGGAGGATTGCTCCTCGAGGTTCTCCGTCATGCCGCCACGATTTGGCTGTCCCCCGTATCTGTGCAAGAACCTTAAGAACTTTCTTGATCTATTAGCTCCTGAGAGGTCTGAGCTTGGCCACGGTGGTAGCATTTAAGGAGGTCGTTCATGATGAGCTTCCTTATGAATTTTCAGTAAGGTCCGAAGGGGGATCATGGCGACAGAGTTGTCAAAGGTGAGGCGGCGGATGACAGAGGTTTGGAACCTAGTGTTGAAAGAGGTGACCTCGTGGGTTTGGAGGAAGAGCTTGAAGAGTTCAAAAGAAGAAGCAACCTCGGTGGGCATGGAGCCGAAGTAGAGGGAAAAGATGGGGCCATGGCGCTTGGAGAGACGGATGAGGGAGTGGTGAATGAGAGGGTCCAAGAGGTGGATGTGTCCCACTAAAGGGAGGTGAGACTTTGGGCTCAGAGGATTTGGAATTTCACCATTGGAGTAGGGCGAGGGTGCATAAAGAGTGTTATCACTAAGAAGGTAATTGCAAGTAACATTGTTCCTTTGGGATTTCGCCGTTGGAATAGGGCGAAGGTGTGTTATCGCTGCAAAGGTGATGTAAGTTAAGGAAACATTATTCCTTTGAGATTTCGCCGTTGGAGTAGGGCGAAAGGGTGCATAAACATGCAAAGGTGATGCAATTTAAGGAAACATTATTCCTTTGGGATTTTGTCGTTGGAGTATGGCGAAGGTGTGTTATCCCTGCAAAGGTGATGCAAGTTAAGAAAACATTATTCCTTTGGGATTTCGCCGTTGGAGTAGGGCGAAGGTGTGTTATCCCTGCAAAGGTGATGCAAGTTAAGGAAACATTATTCCTTTGGGATTTCGCCGTTGGAGTAGGGCGAAAGGGTGCATAAAACTGCAAAGGTGATGGAAGTTAAGGAAACATTATTCCTTTGGGATTTCGCCGTTGGAGTAGGGCGAAAGCGTGCATAAACCTGCAAAGGTGATGCAAGTTAAGGAAACATTATTCCTTTGGGATTTCGCCGTTGGAGTAGGGCGAAGGTGTGTTATCCCTGCAAAGGTGATGCAAGTTAAGGAAACATTATTCCTTTGGGATTTCGCCGTTGGAGTAGGGCGAAAGGGTGCATAAAACTGCAAAGGTGATGGAAGTTAAGGAAACATTATTCCTTTGGGATTTCGCCGTTGGAGTAGGGCGAAAGCGTGCATAAACCTGCAAAGGTGATGCAAGTTAAGGAAACATTATTCCTTTGGGATTTCGCCGTTGGCGAAAGGATGCATAAACATGCAAAGGTGATGCAAGTTAAGGAAACATTATTCCTTTTTGCTCTCAGTTACACGCAAGAAATCTGAGTTTGATGATTGCTCTTCTGGGTTATAAGCCATGCCGCCACAACGTTGCAAAGTCCCGACAGACGGCGCCAATGTACAAGATGTCTCTGGTACGGGTTGAGAGATGGATCGAGAACTTGCGGGTTGAGGCAGATGCCGGATCACTTGCCTGGAGCAATGGGGGGTGGTACCTGCAAAGACACTCCGACGCTCAAGTCAGAATGGATCTAAGAGGTAGAAAGTGTGAGGAATGAATGAATACCTGGAGGGACCTGGGTCCTCTATTTATAGGTGATGGTAGTTATCTTATCTTATCTTGTTTGGCTAAGATAAGGGAGACGTTTGAATTCGAAAGTTGGTTAGGAGCTCTAGAGGGCCGGTTCCGGGCCTTCTAGAAGCGCGAAGCGGGTCAGACCTGGGTAACCAGGTTCGGGGACCATTCCGGGCGTAGGATCCGTGGGTCGGATCCGTAACAAAGTGTATGGTTAAAATGCTAATGAATCGAATGGATTGACTTCGATTTACATGTTTTTTTTGTCTCCCATAATTCAAATCTAATGGATTCAATTTGCATAGACTTTGGCTATAAAGTTTTTGTTTTGAAAAATAATTTATTAAATTAGTTTTTAAAAGATAATTTTTAAATAAACTTTTAGTATTTATTTTTGATTAATTAAACTAAAAATAATTTTCAGTAAGCACAACTAATAATAATTATATTTAATAAATATTTTTTTAATTTTAAAAATATTATAATAAATATAAATATATAAAAACTAAATAAATTTATATATTTATTAATATATAAAATTATATTAATTTTTTAATTTTAATAAAAATAAATTAATAACTTACAGAAATATTTCTATAAGAGAGAGAAATAAAAAATATATTATACCCATTTTATTATAGACTTATTCATTCAACATATTCTTTTTAAGTATTCTCAATATTATTATTATTATTATTATTATTATTATTATTATATATGATCAATTTTTTATTTACTTTGTCCAAAAAGTCAACAATTCATACATAATAATTTTATTATTGAAAGTACCTAAAAAGAGTACTAAAATATGTTATTTTACACGTTATAAATACTTATGAGATTTTTTTTAGTACTCTTCTTAGGTACTCTCAATAATAAGATTATTGTGTGTGAATTGTTGACCTTTTTTGGACAAAATAAATAAAAAATTGATCATATATAATAATAATAATAATAATAATAATAATAATAATAATAATAATAATAATAACTTTTTAAATACTAAAAGTTTGTTTAAAAATTATCTTTTAAAAACTAATTTAATAAATTATTTTTCAAAACAAAAACTTTATAACCAAAGTCCATGCAAATCGAATCCATTAGATTCGAATTATGAGAGACGAAGCAAACATGTAAATCGAAGCCAATCCATTCGATTTATTAGCATTTTAACTGTGTACTTAATTCGAATCTACTTTATTCGATTTTCATTCAATAACGTTTTTCACCTCATTCGAATCCATTGGATTCGATTTACTACGTGTTTCATTAAATCGAATTTAATCAATTCGATTTATATAGAAATGTGCTTTGGGACTTTGACGTTGTATTTTCTGATTTGGGACATTCAGGTAATATTGATGTGCATTTTGTTTATTGAGATGTTTTGTCCTTATATTGATTTAGTTACACATAATAACAACCTTATATTTTTTAATCTTATTTTTAATTAAAATTTTTTAGATTTTACATGTTAAATAATTTAATATATTTTATCTTTTTCATAATTTATTTATAATTATTAATATTAAATTTATAATTTTAAAAATAAAAATATAAAATTAATTTCTTAAACTCAATAAAAAAGCGGTTGAATAGGCACGATAGTGCCGGATGTGCCGCTAATTAAAATAATGACAACATGAGGACTAACGTTTTTCCTCACAAATTAATAACAACATGAAATAAACAAGTAAAGTCTATTAGTTGTTAAGCGGTCACTATTTCCTCACTAAATAAGCTTTTGATTAGTGACTCAATTGCAACAAGTTACTTGTAAAACTTTTCGTGATTGGCTTTGGAGTTGTTATAACTCTTTGACGGATTTTCAACGAGATTAGCGAGTAATTTGCTACAAAATAGGTATGATATAGCTTCTGCTTTGTGACAAGATTGCGGTTGCCAAGTCGCTCGCTAAACTAAACTTGCGACAACTGTATTTCGTCTGCTAATCAGTGACTTGAAATCAGCGAACGAAGTATGTCAGTTGTTAAACGGTCGCAAATTTCTCACTACTTAGGTCCTAGGTGCTCAATATCCGTATTTCCACTTTAGCGACTAATTAGCAAGGAACACTTCCCTAGTTAAATGATTTATCTGTTGCGACGAGTTAGTGACGACTATTTTCTGTCGCTACCCTAGTTTTGAATTTTACAATATTATGCGACAAATTAGCGAGAAACTAGTTGCTCGCTAAAAATAAAAATTTTGGTGACAAATTAGCTACAAAATTGTCCATCGCAAAATGTATTTCAAGTTTTTGTGACGGATTAGCTAGGAAAATTGTTTCTCACTAATTACCCTTTTCACACAAAATTTATTTAGCGACGAAATAGTGTGTGAATTATTTCTCGCTAATTATATATCAAACACTTGCGACGGAATAGTGATAATAATATCCCTCGCTACTTTACTTTTATTTGATTGAATCCCTAAGTGACTGATTTGCTAGAACATTGTCACTCACTAATTAATTTGTGACAAATTAGCGAAGAAATTTTTCTCGTTCTTTTTTTAGCTACAAAAGTCAATTTGCGAGAAACAGACTTACTCGTAAATCTCTCGCTAATCAGTGGCTCTTCTCATGTTCGGATATTTTGTGACCGCTTATTATTTTTATCGGTAATGCATCACTAATTCTTCGCAAGTTAGTGACGGATTAGTGATAAAAAATATTTCTCCCAAAAAATTGTCGCTAATTTATCAAATTCTTGTAGTGAAAAAGGTCAACCATGTGCTAGTTTGATTTAGCGCTAACTAATTTAGTGTAATGTTACAGACAATGGAATTAGACAAAAATAAAAGAATATTTCAATCAAGCAATAGCAAAAATAATTATTAACACAACAATTATAGAAAAAAAGATTATATTATTTGGCTAAAAAAAAAAGAAAGTTATTCAATCTCACTTAATGATAAATTTATATTTCAAATTTATTATCTTCCAGTAGAATTTTTCTCTATTCAGTACCAAAAAAAATCTATATAATCAGGAATATGAAGTTTCCAAAGCCAACCCAAGATAAATAATTTTTTATAGAAGCTAATGCATAATTGATTATTAGTCAAATTAAAACTTCACACTCAAATTTTTCAAATTAACTCTATCTGCTCACAGTGTAACTCAGTAGAAGAATCAACCTCACATTGTTTGTGGATCTGTCCAGATTCAACAGAAACTTGGAGGCTATTGGGTATTCATCTTCCAACAGTTACCGATAAGCCTTGGCAGTGGTGGAAAAAATTACAAAATCAGACAAAAAAAAAAGATAATTAAAGAAAATAAAGAAATTTGTAGCTAACCTAGCATGGCAGAGTTAGAAATCTAGAAATGAGCAAATTTTTGAAAGTAAGAGAAAGCTGCCTGTGAAAATTGTTAATAGTGCTAGAAAGTTCGTGGAGGAGTGCCCGACCCATTGCCTTTTCGTTTTTCCTCTTGAAGATGACTTTACCAATTTCTTTTATTACTTCAATTGCATAATTGTTTTAATTGATTAGTGGAACTTTTCTAAGTTTGCTATTATTGTGTGTGATGTCCATTTTTGGATCAATTTTATTCAATGAATAAAAGTAATTATCTTAGAGAAAAAAATTTAGAGTAATATTAGAGATACAATAAAATAAAATTATTTTAACTTAATATTAATAATTTTATATACAATTATATCACATGGCTAATAAATATTATTATTTTAGTCTAATATTTAGTCAATAATAATTTGCACCTAAATTTACAAGAACTTATATACATGAAACATATAGATTGTATATATATTTATAAAATTTTATATATATGAGTTAACACAATTTACACCTATATTTATCATAATTTACACACATAAATGATGAATCAGTAAAATATATTTGTTGAAACAATTTAGTATTATAGTGACTAAAATTAGTAAAGACTTTTAACTTTTAAGATTTTTTATTTTATGTGTAACATGTACAATTATATATTTATTACATCTAAAATTATTTATCTATTTAAATAATAACTAAAAAATACAAAATAAAAATATATAAATTTAAGAAAACGAAAAAAGAAAAGTAAGTTATAGTTACTTTTGATTCCAAAATTATGACCTCAAAGTAATTTTATTAATTTATATATGAAATATACAATAATGTAATATTTATTATAGTTTGTGTTTAGTCACACCAGAGTTTAGAATGTACAACGAAGGATGTTGATAATCAAGAAGGATCGAGAAGCAAGAAAAGAATGAGAGGAAGAGAGAGTACGTGTTGAATAGACAAAGGACAAAGTATATACATTCACCATAATACAGCATTGGACCTTACACCAATATAATATACTAGTCCAATAGACTTAGTTTAGTTAATACACTCTCCTTTTATAAAGACTTAGCTATACTACCAATACCCCCTCAAACTAAGGTGTGGGTTGTGAGGCACTTTCAATTTGTCTCTATATTTACAAAAACTCGGAACTGATAGAGGCTTGGTAAGCGTATCAGCTATCTAATCTTGCGAGGGAATATGTACCACAAAAAGTTGTTTGTTATTTACTAAATCTCGTATGAAATGCAAGTCTAACTCTAAATGGTTATATCTACTATGAAAAACTGGATTGACAAATAATAAGCATGTACTTTGGTTATCACAATAAATAGTAGGGGGTATAGGTTGAGGTATTTTTAGCTCAGACAATAATTTCTAGAATGGTATTTATCTCAGATTGAGCTACTGCAATGGCTCTATACTTCGCCTCTGTGCTGTGACGACTAACCTTGGTTTGCTTAACACTTCTCCAAGAGATTAGGTTGGTGCCAAAATAGACACAAAATCCTATAATGAATGTGTGATAATCCAAATCTCCTCCTTAATCAGTATCTGCAAAGGCAAGAAGTCGAAAGTCAGTGAATTTTGTAAACTTAATTCCATAGTTGATTGTACCTTTGTTGTAACCAAGTATGTGCTTGATACTTTTCCAGTGTAGAACAGTTAGGTTATGCATAAATTGAAACACACAATTGACTACAAATGATATATTTGGACGAGTCACTGTATGGTACTGCAAGGCATTAACAATAGCTCTATACCCTTTAGGATTTTCAAAAGGCTCAGAATCACTAATGGCCAATTTAGCATTCGAAACCATTGGAGTTGGCAGTGGCTTTGCTTGATCCATGTTGGATTCCTTTTATAACTCATTTGTATGCTTTGATTGAGGTAATAGGATCTATCCCATAGGTAGGTAATTCACTTTGAGGCCAAGAAAGAAGCAAAATCTTCCCGAGTCCTTCAAAGGGAAAATTGTATTTTGTGTGATCAATAATTCCAAATCTTGAGCGATGTTTTCTATAACAATGATATCATTTACATACACAAGAAGATAAATGATATTGGATGATGTAATTTTTATGAACAATGACACATCTGATTTAGCATTTACAAAACCAAATAGTCGTAGTGTGTTAGATAAAGTATTAAACCAAGTTCTTGGAGCTTGTTTTAAATTGTAAATAGCTTTATTTAAGTCACACACTACTGAAGAATTAGAGACAACATAACCCTCTAGCTATACCATGTATACTTTTTCATCTAATTTATCATTCAAAAATGTATTATCAAAGTCAAACTGGATAATATTCCACCATAGAGAGACAACAAGGGTCAATATAATTCTAACAGTAATGGGTCGCACAATAGGACTATAGCCTTGATCATAATCTATTCCTTCAGTTTGGTGAAACCCTTTGGCCACCAACCTAGATTTATACCTAAGAATGTTGTCTTGAGGATCTCTTTTTATGGCAGCAAACACCCATTTCTGCCCAAAATTGAAGCATTCGGTGGAGGTTCTTTAAGCGTCCAAGTTTTAGATTTTAGTAAGGCCTTGTACTCATGATCCATATTAGCCTTCCAATGAGGATACTACAGAGCCTATTTTGCATTGTTTGATATATTATTTATAAGATCAAACTCAACATGTTTAGAGACAATAAAAGTAGTAGAGGAGTACTGTTTGGCTTTAGATCTTATGGTCATGTTATGAGTATTACTAGATGATATAGCAGGTAGTTGAATTTCAATTCTGTTAATTGGTATCATAGAACTTGGTAGTGTAGAAATAGGATATTATGTGTTGCTAAAAAATTGTGAAGGTGCATTTGTGATAGGAGGACTAGGATTATGGTCTGAATTAGGTTTGGTTGTAGTAGTAATGCTATGTTCCTTTGTGAAGTGATCATTATTAGAAGTAGTACTAGTCACACTTATGATGAGAAACAACATTACTAGAGTCCTATGCTAAAGAGTCATGTACAGTAATAGCATTGCTACTAGATGAAGATATATTATGTGTAGTTGAAAAGCAGAATTAAAATGTTGAGAATTAGTCAAAAAAGTTTCAGGTACAAAACTGCAATTAGGAGAAAACAATCTAGAGTAAGAAAAGGATATCTCATCAAACTTAACATGTCTGGCCAAGTATATTTTTCCATTCTTTGCCGTACATTTATAACCTTTTTGTACTGAGAATTATATCCAATGAATAAGCATAGTTTAGATTTGTAATTAAATTTTGCTTTTTTTATAAGGCCTACGATGTAACACCCTCACTATCAGAAGTCACGCTTCCGGCTACGCTACTCTGATAGCAAGAAGTATTACGAGTACTTTACATACTAAATATTAAAATAGGAGCCTATGACTCGACACTGTATCGCTGATTTCTTTGAAAAACCAGAAATAAATACTTTATCTTGAGAAAAATACAAAACAGGCATAGATTCATATACAAGACTCCTTACATAATAACTCAATATAGTATACATATAAAACATACAATTCCTATCCCTCTTACAAACTTGTAATAACAAAAACGAGGGAAGAAATTAATCTAATTAATACAATAGCATATAAACCAAACGCAGTATAACTCTTCTTAATGCTTCTTCATCCAGTTCCTGAAAAAGTAAAGCTGTAGGGGGTGAGAACCTAACCACACGGTCTCACCACAGAGTTTCAAAGTTGTTATAAGAAGATATTCAATAAGAAAACTGTTTTCAAGCTCAGTGACTATCATTGCCTTGTGAATCTTTTAAAACCAATAGGAAATCGTTCAAAACCTTTTCAAAGAAACAATGTTTAATCTTTTAGAAATCCGAAATCTTTCCTTTCTTATAAGAAAATCTCAATCAGAAATCAACCACGCAATCAAACAACACAATCATTAATTAAGCATCAAAGTTCATTCTCAAATGTAGCATGCCAGGACAAACACAAGCAAGACAGACAAGGAAAGCACAAGTAGGTAGCAGTTACAGCAAATAGTTCAAGTAGTAGTTAAGAACAGTTTAGCAATTAGGCAAACCAAAATAAGTTCAAACCCAAGAAAAGCATGCAAATGCATATGATGCATGCCTGTCCTATGGCTGATGAGGTTCATCTGTCGGTTATCCAGCCAACCCGACAAGTCTGAATTGTCCTTAGACTGTCCCCCGACGTGCATCCCCAAGAGTCTATGCATAGCTTTTTCTCAAATAATCAATATTTCTCAATGGGGGTAACATTCCCGGAAATTTATATAGTGCCCGGTCACACTTACGTCGTAAGGTCAACAGAGTATCGAGTTTTCAACCTGGTACACGTGGTGGCAAGCCATGACACTTAATCCAAGGAACCTCAAATCTCAGATATTTCAAATTCATAAGCCACATAAATAATTCATTCATCATTCATCAATATCTAAGCCATTCTCAATATCATCATCATTCGTCAATCCATATCCCATTTCCAAATTCATTCAAAAATCATATTTCAAATCAATCCTCATCATCTTTCCTTCCGTTAATCAACAATCTCAATTCAAAACATAATTCTTTCTTTTCTAAATAAATCATTCTGAAACAAGTAACGTTTAAGAACTAAATCTTTTTAAACAATTATTTCAAACAAAACTTCCAATTTTATAAAATTTTGGCAACATCTCCTCTAAAACTCAGATTCTGCCACCCTTTTCGGGACCCAACCAAACCAAACCAAACACCTGATAATCAGTCAAATCACTTCCAATAACCATTATCACAACAACAGCACTCAACCCAAGGAAATTACAAAGTCCAGAATTCAATCAACCAATCCTATAAATCACAATTTAAACCGACTTCAACCAATAGCATCAATCAATAATTAAGAATTCTCGGTCTTCTCAAATAGTTTCAAACCAAACCATCCCTCAAACATTTTTCAAATTATTTCCAAAATAGCAAATCATTCTCAATAAATAACCCGTTTTCAAATATCAAGTCTTTTCCAAATTTATTTTAAAATCAAATTCCAATATCAAATCGGGTTTAATATCAAATCAAATTTTAATATTAAATCTTTTCTAAAATCAAACCGTTTCCAAAATTAACCTAAAAGGCAATAATAAATCTTCTCTAATAATTCAAGGAAAACTACTTTAACAACATCAATCAATTAATCCAAATAGTCACCAAAAAAAAATCAATTAATCCAAATATCCAACTTTCTCAATCGATCAGTTTATCAATCAAACTAATAATCTCATTCAACCAAAATAACTCAATTCAATTTATAAGACTCACGAAATCACAAAAATGTATTTTACATGTTAATATGGATTTATAACAACCTTGTAATGTAAAATAGATTTAAGAAAAATTCCTACCTCAATTAGTCGCAAGTTGCATAATTAAACCCATTAAATCCTTATTCTCATGTTAATCGGCATCAACTGCAGAAATTCCCAATCAACCGTAGGGATCACAGCAACAACCACATATCTGACATAATTTAGAATTAACGTGGGACGGATATTGAGCGATATTAGAACATGATTGATAATGGAGTATTGCGATAAATAAGAACGGAACCGAATAATCTTACCATGATAAACAGAATAGAACGACACAGTAGCAGCTTCTAAATTGACCGGACAGCAGCTCTAATAACGGCCGGAAGCTCTGATGGTCCTGCAGCAGTGGTGACTGTATAATCCGATGCAAACAACCTCAGTAACAACTCACGGTAGAAGCAACTTAACAGAAAAGAAGATCTGAGGCAAGATTAGAGCTTACCAAACTTACTTAGGCCTCAGTGGTGGTTTCTGGTCGCAGTGGCGGTGGTTTTTGAGTGGCAGAAGCTCGGTCGCGACGGCACAGCCCCAGCAGTAGCGGTGACAGAGCGCGCAACAGCGGCGGTAGCTTCTCGCTGCACGGCGGCGCCTCCCTGTTTCCTCCACCGTAAGATCTCTTTCGCTCTCTGCTCCAAAGACGACGACGATCTGCGAAGGGGAAGATGTTGGCGAGGTCTTCATGGCGGCGACACAACTAGGCAGTGGTTGGGCTTGTCGGCAACGGCAACTCCATACGCGATGAAGACAGCGACGGTGGCGCCTCTTTCTCGCGCGGTCCTCCTCGGCGCTGGCGCAAACGGCAACGCGACGCGGCGGCTCCCTCGCGACACTCTCCTTCTCTCTCAGATCTCCTCTCTCCTCTGTTAGCAGCGGCGGCGACGGTGGCAGTGACACCCACCATGCCGCCTCACTCTTCTCCCCCCTCTCCTTCCTCCCTCAGTCCCCTTCCTTCTTCCCCTTTCTGTCTCTTTTTTCTTTTCTGATGGGTGCGTATTTTGGTTGTTCAAAAGGGGGGGGGGTTTCAGCTGCTGTTGGTGAGGGCTAATGGCGGCTAGGGTTTCATTAGGAGTAAGAAAAAAATTATAATTTAATTAGGGTTTGTGTATAAAATTAAGATTTTGGATTTAGTTATAGTAAAGTAATTTTAATAAAATTGAGGCATGGAGTATAAATTTTGAAATCTAATTAAATCTCTAAAATTATTTTAAATATTATTTGTGGTATAAAATATGTTTTGGTTTGTGTGATATATTAAGTTTGATTTAGTTATAGTTAATTATATTTTTTGTAATGTATAATTATGCTATGGAGTATAATTTTTGATATCAATTAAATTTGTTTTTATTATTTGATGTTTGTTTGTATTGTATTTCTAATTTTATATTTAAATTTGTTTTTTATATTTTATTTTGTTTTATTTGTGTTTTTTGGATTTTTTATTAATTTTGTCTTTATTTAGTTATTCTTATTATTTTTTTGTGGTATATTTAATTATTTTATGTATTCTATGATATATTAATTTATTTAATATTATTGATATATTATGTATTTTCTGTTATCTTTAATTTTTCTTTGTATATGTATTTTGTTGTTTGATTGATCTAATCTGTTGTTGATTAAATATATTGAATATAATAATTTTCTTATCTTTAACTTAAGTATTAAATGATATTAAATTATCTAAAATCCAATCATAAAATTATTATATTTCATAACTACCAATTTTATAATTTAAATATAGAAAATAATTCAATAATTATAAAATTAGACAAATTATAATTTAAATAGCCAAACCCCATTATTTTCAAATTTCTAGAACTTTAAATCATAAATAGGAAAATAATTCTTAGGTATAGAATTTAGATAAAAACCTTAATTTATTTCAAATCCAATTAATTGCCTTTAATTATTTTTCAATAAAAATAATTTCTAAAATTAAAACTATAAATGAATATATATAATTTGGGATTAGTTCAAAATAGGACTTTTCAAAAGTCTTGGATCTTACATAAGACAAGAATAACAAGCATATCCAAACACTTTAAAGAAGTGATAATCAGGTTTATGATAAATAAAAGCTCATATGGACTCAGATTTTTCAAACCTGTGGCTGGTAGTCTGTTTATGATGTAGATTGAGCATGAAAAGGGATCCCCCACCCCCGAAGGACATTGGCAAGGAGGCAGTGGCCAGTAAAGAGAGTCCAATCTCAATTATATGTCGATGCTTCCTTTCAACTGTGCCTTGCTGATTATGTGTGTAAGGACAAGACTTTCTATGAAGAATGCTTAGAAAAGGTTTTGGACAAAATTTCAGCACCCATATCAGTTTGTATAGCTCTCAATTTATATCGAAGTTTGTTTTTCATGAGCAATTTATAATTTTGAAAGGCTGCAAGTGCTTGAGATTTATTGACAATCATAAAAATGCAGGTAAACTTTATGCATTCATAAAGCATATATAGTATTTATATCCATTTTTTGAGGTTATTGGGGATGGCCCCAAATATCTGCAAAAGCTAATTCTAAAGGTAATGTATAAACAGTATCAATTGTAGGAAAATGCAAGAAATGCATTTTTTCAATTGAACAAATTTCACAAACATGATCAGGATTGATATTAGAAGAGATGGACATAAAACATTGTTTAAGCACTGTCTCAACAGTGTTTATTGCACAGTGACCTAACCGTTTATGGCACAACTAAACAGTAGGTTTCTTATTTACAATTATAGGCTGTAATGCTACATCCATAACTATTTTAAAGGTCTGAATTACTTGAATTAAAGGCAAACTAATCAAGAAATTTATGATCAAAACTAGTCTGATGCTTATTTTTGGTACAAGACATAGTCAGAATGTGTTGTAGAAACTAATTTTAGAACACTGAGATCAAAAGTGTAGATTCTATTCCTAACTATGCCTTGGAGAAGATGCTCTCGAGTAGCCTAATCACGAATGATAACAAAATCAGGATAGAATTAAAAAATAAAATTTATTATTAGCAGCAAATTTTGAAATACTCATGAGATTATGGGTAATTTCAGGCACCAGTAACAAATTATTCAAATAAAATACAATATTTTTAGAAGGATCAATTATGATAGAACAAAGAACCTTTACCAGTGATACTGATACTTGTGCCAGTTCAAACAAACAATTGATCTAAACCTGCATGACTTGAGGATGAAGTTAACGAATTAGAGGGATCATGAGTTATATGGTAGCTGACACCAGAATCTGGAAGCCATGCAGCTTCACTTATGGAGGAAGGGGTAGAAAGATATGCTCTTGGTTGATGGAAGGAGAGCAGTGGTAGTGGAGGTTGAGAATTGCTATATATAATTGGAGGTTGGGAATTATAGTTGTTTGTTGGTGGGGTAAAGGAAGAGTCAAAATGATGGTAGCAGCTCCAAATGACATGGCCAAATTAGCCACAAAGTTGGCATTGAGGTCTATTATTTGTGAAACCAAATCTTCCTCCTCCTCTGGAGTTTCAACCCCCTCTACCTCAACGTCCATAACCACCTCTAGTATCATGAAATGACCTTGATAAGTAAACAAGATCAACTATATTCATACCTAAGTCAAGTTTCTTGAATCTTTCCAGCATATTTTCATATGTTAGAAGGTAGTTTTCTGCTTCTATAACTTGATAGGAACTCAATTTAGACATAAAAGTATCTATGTAAACATTGTATTCTTTAGAAAGACCACCAAAAATGGCTTGGATGCGATCATCACAAGAACAATATAAATGATAGCAAAGAGGGAATCAACAATCTTTCTTATTTAAGCTAAGTAATCAGAAGCAGCAGCTGTTTTCTTGGTGGATTTCAATGTTTGTACTCTTGCATTTGATGTAGCTAAAAAGAGAATCAATTTTGCCCCAAATTTTGTAGAACCAAGCTTAGCCAAGGACCTTGTTTTGAAAGGTTGGAGTCATAGGTACTACAATCCATGTAAAGAGAGAGTAAGATCTTGAAGCTTCTGGTTCTTGTACGAGTCAGATTCAGATTGTGTCTACTTGGTCGGATCAGTGATGAATTGTTTGGTACCTTTTTCTGCAGAAAGATGATCTTCCAATCCAATGCTTTGAATGGTGAGATGAGCTTAATAGCACCATGTGGAGTAGTTATTCTCGTTCAGTTTATTAGGAATGGGGAAGAAAGCTTTCTTGCTTGATGAATCTGTGAGTGAGATCTACATTGAAAGAGAAAACAAGAAGATTCAGCTAAACAGGAATGGAGAGAGGTAGCGCAAGATTTTGAATTCCCACAGCTTAACCGGCAAGTGCACCGGGTCATCCAAGGAAGTAATACTTCAGGTGAGTGAGGATCGATCCCACGAGGATTGTCAGACTGAGCAAACAATGGTTGTCCGATTAGACTTAGTCAGGCAAATCAAAAAGGGATTTGGTGAGTTTCAATTCACATAAACAATAAATAAGCAATAAAGAAAGCAATAAACAGGTTTGGTGTAAAACAATGAGAAAACAGTTAAGGTTTCGGAAATATTTATCTTTTCGGATTAAAATTTCTTACCAACTATTTTAACAATGCATGATTCATTCTATGGTAAACTGTAAATGTTTAAACCCTAATCCCTTAGTGATTTAACCTCCTCTAACCTTCAATAACTACCACTCTCATGGTCACTTAATTCCGATTAGAGGGTTAAGTTCAGAAAACTAGTTTAGCGCCATAAAAATCCTAATTACCCAAAATCTAACAGGATAACATGTCACATATCCCAATTAGTTCATGTAATTAGCAATCCAGGAGGAATTTATTTTCAAGCTGTAGTTCAAGCGAGATATCTCTCTCAAGAATCAAAAGAACTCATGTAGAAAAGGATCATACTCTCGTTCCACCCAGTTCATAAGATTAAGAACGAAAACAATACTTAGAATTGAATCAAAATATTAATTAAAATAGAAAAATAATAGTTCTAATCCATAGAAATAAATAGAGCTCCTAACCTTAACCAGGAGGTTTAGTTGCTCTTGACTTACAAAAAAACTAGGGTTCTGAAAATGTGCCGAAGGAAGAAGATCCTAGACCTAAGTGATCTTTTCCTTTAAATACTAACCTAATTTGAAACGGAAATAAAATAAATTAATAAATTCTAAAACTAAAAGATATTGTTTGTAATTAAAAATTACAAAAGAAAAATAAAATAAAACTAATAAATGCTAAATCCACTTGAGAAATCCAAATGAGTGTGATTTGGACTGGCTGCTGGCATTTAACGCCAGTTTGGACATTAAACACCCCAAGGGGAGTGCAATGTTGCTGGCCCTGAGGCCCATACTAGTGTTAAACGCCAGTTGGGCGTTTAGCTCCTAGGGAGGGTGCTGACAACTTTCTTCTTTTTAGCTCCAAACTCTGCCAAATTGCTCCGAATTTTACCTGAAATTATAAAAATACTAAAACAACTCAAAGTAGCATACAAAAGAGGATTTTTGCACTAAAATCAAGTAAAACTAAATAAAATCTAACTAAAAGCAACTAAAAAATGCTAGAAAAAAGGTATAAGATGTTCACACATCATAACACCAAACTTAAACTGTTGCATGTCCTCAAGCAACCAAAACAATATAGGACCAAGAAGAGAAAACGCTTAATAATTTGAGTTGTCATTTAAACTCAGGTCTAGTTACTGAATGGGCTAATGACACTCTAATTCTGAATAGTTTTGGCATCTCACTATCCTTTGAAACTCATAAATATCAGCATCCTTCATAAGTAGAACTCTGATGATATTATAGATTCTCTTTTTTAGGCTCTAATTAATTCTTGAACATAGTTTTTGCTTTTCCTTGGTGCTTTGCACCTTGAGCCTAGACATGACTCTAAGTGTTTTGTTTTCAAGCTTAACTTGATATACAAACACCACAAGCACTTAACTGGGGAACTCCTTGAGTTCGAATTTCTCTTTCTTTCTCTCCCAGACAGTGGTGCTCAGAGCCTTAGGCATACTCTGAAACAGAAATGGGTCACGACTTTAAGTGTTCAGTTTCAAGGGTTACTTGACACTTTCACACCACAAGCATATGGTTAGGGAAAACCACTCTTTTGAGCTTTAGATCAGTTTTGACCCTCCTAACCATTGATGCTCAAAGCCTTGGACCTTTTCCTTTGATTTTTCTTTTCTTTTCAATTCTTTTTACTATTTTTTTTGCTCCAAAAATCAATCTTTTTCTTATTTTAAAGAATCGATAATACTTATCTAAGTTCATGTTCATCTAGAACCAAAATATTCAACTCCAATATCAAATATGCACAGTTAATTCATACATTCAGAAATAGAGATAGGGCCACCACATAAAAGTAACTAGAACACACGATATATAACTCAAAATCTCATGCATTTCACTAATTCTTTTTCTTTTGATTCTTGTTTAAGCTCAGAGCACAATACATCAGATATCTTCTTAAAATAAACATAAAATACTGAAATAAATAACTAAACTAGAAAGCAAGAAAATCCTAATAGTGATGATGAAAAATTAGAATAGAAAACAGAAAATAGAATGAAATACTAAAAAATAGAACCAAGATAAAGGAAGGGAGAATGAAACTCAACCACCTCAGTAATGGTGGCTACTACTCCCTCCGGGGAATCCTCTAGAACACTTAAGCTCCTCTATATCACACCTCCTGCCTCCTCTACTCTTCCATCATCTGATGCTCTAACCTCAACTGATCAATAGATGATGTCAGTAACCCTATAGATGTGGTCAACTGATCCCAGTAATCACAGGGAGGGAAGTAAATTCCCTGAAGTATCTCCGGAACATCCTGTGGAGGCGGTGGAACTAGCTCCTGCAGCGGTCCCTGTCCGAGCTCTCTAGCGTGCTCCATATCCTTCTTTGTGATTGGTCTCTCAACTCTGATCGGGGGATCCCCATCAATGTGAGCTCCAGCTGATGCACATAGGCAGTAGATGAGATGAGGGATAGCAAGTCTCGCAATGGTGGAGGACTTGTCAGCTATCCTGTAAAACTCCTAAGGAATCACCTTGTGTAACTCCACCTCGTTGCCAAGCATAATATAGTGAATCATCACTGCTCGCTCGACCGTAACCTCAGAACAGTTACTCGTATGGATGATGGAGTGTTGGATGAACTCTAACCATTCTCTAGCTATACTGGCTTGAGGTCATGCCTACCCAGCTGGTACGACTTATATTTAGAATCCCTCCTCTACTGAGCTCTGGGGAGGCAAATGTCCTTAAGGACCTGATCCAACTATTAGTCAGTGTTGACCCTCCGAGTGTATGAATGAGGGTCCTTTCTGGATGGTGGTAACTGTCGCACCACTCTTACACTCTCAGGGCTGAAATCCATGATGAGTCCTCTGACCATAGTCCGCCAATTCTTCGGCTCTGGGTTCACGCCTCTGACATGCTTGTATGTCGCCCAAGCATTAACATAGAACTCCCACACTACCAATATTCCAACCTCAGACACGGAGTTGGCCAGAACTTCCCAACCCTATCTCAGAATCTGATATAGGATCTCTAGATACTCCTTCGGCTTCAGATCGAAGTGGACCTCAGGAATCACCTTCTTCTTGTGCACGACCTCATAAAAATGCTCCTCATATATCTTAGAGGAGAACCGAGTGAAGCCCCATGGGTCGGAGGTAGGTGCCTTCTCTTTCCTCTTTCTTGAGAAAGATTCTCCCTTCTTGGGTGCCATAGAGATAGTAAAACAAAAATGAAGGACCAAAGCGGAGCGTCCAACACCAAACTTAAAATTTTTACTCGTCTCCGAGTAAAATAAAGATAGAAAATAAGAAAAGGAAAAATAGAAATAAAATAGATAGGGGAAGAGGGATTGAAGGCTTCGGCCTTGGCTAAGGGAAAGGGGAAAGAAAGAAAAATGAGTGTGTATGGTGAAGAGGAAGGAAGTAAAGAGATAGTAGTGTGAGGTGTGGTGAAAGTGGATGAAGAGGGGGGTATTTATAGGTGGGGAAGGTTGTGGTTTCGGTTATAGGGTGTGGGTGGGGGAAAAGTTGAATTTGAATTTGGGTTGTTGGGAGGAGAAATTGATGGGATAGATGAGAGGGGATTGGGTGGAGTGAGGGGTGGGTTAAGAGGATCAAGGGAAGTGATGGGTGATGAGATAGATGAATGTGGATGGAAAAGTAGGTGAAGGAGGAGAGAGAATGGATGATGTTTGAACGGGTAAAAGTGGTTGGGAGTGGGTTGTAACCAATGGCTAAAGCCATGCCTCCATTCTTGAAACTCCCCGCTAGGCATTAAACGCTGGTCTGGCGTTTAATGCCAGCAGGGGGTATACTTTTTTTTGGGGGGGGGGGGGAGGGGGGAGGGACCCCTGGCCCCAAGGGGGTGCTAGAATTATGTTGAACGCCTAATTTGGGTGTTAAACGCCCAAAATGTTGCTCCTCTTCTGGTGCTAAACACCAGAACTAGCATTTAGTGCCCCCAGTAGGTCTTCTCCAAGGTGTTCTATTTTTTTACATAAATTTTCCTGTTCCTGTTCTAAGTGCTATAGATGATCACAAATGTCAGAAAAGCTAGAAAAACTATGAAAAATTAATGAAAAATAATATGAAATCAAAGTAAAATAAATTGAAATAAAACAAAAGTAAACTAAAGAATACTAATGGTTGGGTTGCCTCCCAACAAGTACTTCTTTACCGTCATTAGCTTGACGGGCAGCTCCTTTAAGGAGGAGGATCATCAGTGCTTAGATCTTCACCCCTCATTGCGAACTTCTTTCTTGTACTCTCATGAATTAGCTCAACATGCTCCAGAGACAGGATTCTTTTCACAGTTTGTGGTATCACTGGACTTCTCATGAAGACTACTCTCATGCCAGGTGAGAAGTCCTTAGTAGGAATCTTCTTATTCCTCCATCCCTTGGGTACTTTCTTCTTGGGGCTTCTTCCATCTTTGGTAGGTGGTGAATGCCCAACACCAAATTTAGGTTTGATGTCAGGGGGTACTGTATGACTTTCCACCAACTAAGAAGGATTAAGCACTGAGCTTTTCATGGAAGTACCTCCTTTGTCAAAGAGTGGTTGAGGTTTAAAAATCTTGAATAGCAAATAGTCCTCATGCATCCTCAGGCATAACTCTCCTCTCTCCACGTTAATCAGGGCTCTTCCTGTGGCTAGGAATGGCCTTCCTAGGATGATGGAGTTGTCTGTATCCTCTCTCGTATCAAGTATCACAAAGTCTGCAGGGAGGTAAAGGTTTTCAACTTTTACTAAAACATTCTCCACCAATCTATATAATTGCTTCCAAGACTTGTCAGCCATCTCTAGTGCAATTCTTGTGGACTGTGCCTCTTATATCCCTAGCTTCTTAATCACAGAGAGAGGCATCAGATTTATGCTTGAAACTAGATCACACAATGCCTTCTCAAATGTGATGGTCCCTATGATACAGGAAATCAGAAAGCTTCCGAGATCTGGCATCTTCATGGGTAGCCTCTTCTGGACCAGTGCACTGCACTCCTTGGTCAGCACCACAGTTTCATCTCCCTTCAAGGCCTTCTTTTCAGAGAGTACGCTTTTCAAACAGACCATATAGGGAAGAATCTTCTCCAACACCTCAATAAAAGGAATATTGATTTGTAACTTTTTGAAGATTTCCAAGAATTGAGTGAGGTGCTCATCCTTAGTCTCCTCTTGCAGTGTCTGGGGTGTTGTACTTCAGGCTCTTGTGCCACCAATGGGGCATGCAACATTGTACTTCCAGTCTCCTTTTGAGCCTTTTTCTCCTTCAATTCCTCAGCAGCACGCATCTTTCTAAGCTCGGCCTCCTTGCCCATGGTGAGGGCCTTACACTCGTCTCTTGGATTTACCTCTGTGTTACTGGGAAGAGTGTTGGGAGGTCTCTCAGGTATCTTCTTGCTCAACTAACCCACTTGCACTTTCGAGTTCTGTATTGAAGATCTTATCTCTTGTATAAAGCTGTGAGCAATTTTGGAGAGTTCAGAGACTATTATGGCTAAGTCAAAGATGCTCTGTGTTTGAGAGGGTTGGAACTACCTGCTATTGAACCTATTCTGATTGGTTCCACCCTGATTGTTGTTGAAGCCTTGTTGGAGCCTCTGTAATTACTCCTTCCACTGAAAGTTAGGGTGATTCCTCCATCTCTAATTGAAAGTATTCGAATAGAGATCATTGTTGAGATTTCTCGAGGAGTTTTTCATGTAATTAACATGTCAGAGGGACACTTCCTGATCATCAGCTTGAATCTCTCCCAAGCTTCATAAAGGGATTCTCCATCTCTTTGTTTGAATGTCTGGACATCCACCCTAAGCTTAGTCAGCTTCTGAGGTGAAAAAATTTGGTTAGAAATCTTGTGACCACCTTGTCCCACGTGTCCAGGCTCTCCTTGGGCTGAGAATCAAGCCACTGCTTTACTCTGTCTCTCACAGCAAATGGGAAGAGCATGAGCTTGTAAACCTCAGGGTTCACTCTATTCGTCTTCATAGTATCACAGATCTGCAAGAAGTTAGAGATGAATAAGTTGGGTTCCTCTTGCGAAAATCCATAAAATTGGCAATTCTGCTGTACTAGAGTGACCAACTGTGGGTTCAACTCAAAATTATATGCACCAATAGCAGGTACGGATATACTGCGCCCAGAGAATTCAGGCGTGGGTGCAGTGTATGAGCCAAGCGTCCTCCTTGCTTGCTCATCAGCATTCACATTTCCACCATTGGTGACCATGGTGGGTTCCTCAGCTTCCTTCTCAAAAGTCCCCTTGAGATTACTCTAGTTTGTTGCAAACGTCATCTCAAGGTCTTCTCAAGCTCAGGATCAAACTCAAGAAGGGTTTTCTTGTCTCTGTTCCTGCTCATAAACAAATAAGAGTCAAAGAAACTTGGGAGTCTCTATGTGAGAGTATAGAGAACTCCCTGTCAGATATCCTATGTAAAAAGAAAAAAATAAAATTAAGTAAGCAATTAAACAAATAATTCGAAAATAAGAATGCAAAAATAACCTAAAAATTTTGAAAACTAAAAGGATAAAAACACTTGAAATTTCAAAAATAAAAAGAGCAAAACACTAATGGGACACCAAACTTAAAATCAGAAATTAAAGAAAAATAAACAAGGCGAAAATCAAAAATTAAAAAGAAAAAGTAAATAAACAAATACTAATAAAAATACCTAATCTAAGAAACAAGACAACTAATAGTTGTCAATCACAAACAATCCCCAACAATGACGCAAAAAAATATGGTGCAGGATTTTGAATTCCCATAGCTTAACCGGCAAGTGCACCGGCTCATCCAAGTATAATACCTCAGGTGAGTGAGGGTTAATCCCACGAGGATTATCGGACTGAGCAAACAATGGTTCTCTGGTTGGACTTAGTCAGGCGAATCAAAAAGGGGTTTGGTGAGTTTCAATTCATATAAACAATAAATAAGCAATAAAGAAAGCAATAAACAGGTTTAGTGTAAAAACAATATGAGAAAATAGTTAAGGTTTCGAAGATGTTTATCTTTTCAGATTAAAATTTCTTACCAACTATTTTAACAATGCATGATTCCTTCTATGGCAAACTATAAATGTCTAAACCCTAATCTCTTAGTGATTTAGCATCCTCTAACCTTCATTAACCGCTACTCTCATGGTCCCTTAATTCCGATTAGAGGGTTAAGTTCAAAAAACTAGTTTAGCACCACAAAAACCCTAATTACCCAAAGCTAACAGGATTATATGTCACATATCCCAATTAGTTCGTGTAATTAGCAATCCGGGAGGAATTTGTTTTCAAGCTGTAGTTTAAGCGAGATAACTCTCTCGAGAATCACAAGAACTCATGTAAAAAAGGATCATACTCTCTTTCCACCCAGTTCATGAGATTAAGAACAAAAATAATCCTTAGAATTGAATCAAAACATTACTTAAAATAGAAGAATAATAGTTCTAACCCATAGAAATAAACAGAGCTCCTAATCTTAACCAGGAGGTTTAGTTGCTCATGACTTACAGAGAAACTAGGATTCTAAAAACGTGCCAAAGAAAGAAGATCCTAGACCTAAGTGATCTCTTCCTTTAAATTCTAACCTAATTTGAAACGGAAATAAAATAAAATAATAAATTCTAAAACTAAAAGATATTGTTTGTAATTAAAAATTACAAAAGGAAAATAAAATAAAACTAATAAATGCTAAATCCACTTGAGAAGTCTAAATGAGTGTGATTTGGACTAAATGCTGGCATTTAATGCCAGTTTTGACATTAAACGCCCCAAGGGGAGTGCAACGTTGCTGGCCCTGAGTCCCCTGCTGGTGCTAAATGCCAGGGTGCTGACAACTTTCTTCTTTTTAGCCCCAAACTCCGCTAAATTATTCCGAATTTCACCTAAAATCATAAAAACACTAAAACAACTCAAAGTAGCATCGAAAAGAGGATTTTTGCACTAAAATTAAGTAAAACTAAATAAAATCTAACTAAAAACAGCTTAAAAATGCTAAAAAAGGTATAAAATGCTTACACATCAAGAGGGATAAGAAAGGCTTTATATACCATATTAGCATTTGTGTTTACCGAGAATGTACAGTGAAGGATCTTGAGAATCAAGAAAGATCGAGAAGCAAGAAAAGAATGAGAGGAAGAGAGAGTATGTGTTGAGTGCACAAAAGACAAAATATGTATATTCACCACAATACAGTATTGGACTTTACACCAATATATACTAGTCCAATAGACTTAGCTTTAAGTAATACACTCTCCTTTCGTAAAGACATAGATATACTACCAATAGTATTATAATACGGTATAAGATACAATTTAGTGTTTCATTGTCACAGTAACAATTTATGGAGGTGAATATATGGAGGATGGGTGCATCCATGTTCTTCGTTGGACAGAGAAATCACAGGCGGCAAATTGTTCGGACTTTGTGACGTGTATGTCTAGCATATATACCAAGGTAAATTGCTAGAGAATGGTAGTGTGTCCCTGGTTGTGGGAGAAATCGTTTAGCTTGGCACGAAAAGAGGCTGTCCGTGAAGAGTTCCGCATTACAACTACAATACTCAGATTCACTTTATACATTTTCATTTCACAAACCACCACACCCATTCACACACACCCTTCATGAAAGAAGGAAACGAAAGGATGGATGATAAACCCCATTTGTAGGGTTTATCTTGTGCCTAATTTAGGAGATTTTATGACTTTTTACCCACATTTATTCAATGAAATAGCATGGTTTCATGGTTGTCTCCTTATTTGTGCTTAGATATGAAAGCATGCTTTTTAGGTCCTTAATTAGCTAAATTCAATTCACCTTTGATTCCACTAGATACATTGATTTGTTTGTTAAGTGATTTCAGGTTAAAAAGGCTAGGAATGGATCAAAGGAGTGAAGAGAAAAGCATGCAAAATGAAAAACACATAGAAAAAGCCAAAGATTTGAGAAACATCATCCACGCGCACGTGCACGGTATGCGCACGCGTGGATCGCAAAATCTTCAGGGACGCGCACACGCACTATACGCGTACGCGCCGGTGGGCGCACGTGATTTTTTAATAGAAAACATGCCCAACTTTGGCACCAATGCATTTAAAGGACCAAGGATTGAAGGGAAAGGAGAACCTAGCATTATTTACACACATTAGGCTAGTTTAGTTTAGTTTTAGAGAGAGAAGCTCTCTCTTCTCTCTAGAATTAGGAGTAGGTTTTAGATCTAGATTAGAATTTCTTAGATCTAGGTATAATTCATGCTTTGATTTACTTTTCCTTTACAATTTCTTGTTCCTCTACTCTTCCTCTCTTTAATTTTGTATTTCATTCTTGTAATTGCTTACTTTGTTGTTGATGCACTCTTTCTTCTTCTTTTTTCCTTTTAATGCAATTTATATTTTCATGTCCCTTTATTGTTTGTTTGATTTGTTGTTGTTTAATTCCTTGCATTTGAGTAGTGTAGATTTACTTTCCTTGCAATTTTACTATGCTTTCCTTTTATGCCTTCCAAGTGTTTGATAAAATGCTTGGTTGGATTTTAGAGTAGAATTTTATGCGTTTGGCTTGGGAAGGTAGCTTAGGAACTCTTGAGTTACTAATGTCCAAGTGATTGAGGATTGGGAGCCATTAACGCTAGATCTCACTAATTAATTTGGTGGAGAACTAGGACTTATGGACTTGGATTGACATAGCTCACTTGACTTTCCTTTACTATTGGTTAGAGGATGACTTAGTGGGGTTAATCCTTGCCAATTGTCATGTTGTGGTTAGTGATTAGGATAGAGATCCTTGACCACCAACCCTTGCCAAGGCCTTTTTGTTATTTGAATTTTCTTGCCATTTACTTTTCATGTCTCTTACTCCAAAAACCCCAAAACATACCTTATAACCAATAACAAGAACACTTTATTGCAATTCCTAGGGAGAACGACCTGAAGTCCCAATACTTCGGTTTATAAATTTAGGGGTTTGTACTAGTGACAAACAATCTTTTGTATGAAAGGATTATTGTTGGTTTAGAAACTATACTTGCAACGAGGATTCATTTGTGAATTCTAAACCATCAAAAGTCCTCTCATCAAAATGGCGCCGTTGCTGGAGAATTGTAATGGTGTTGTGTTATTGGTTATTGTATATATGTGAATATTGTAAATAGCTTGATTTTTTTGGATTGCTTGCTAGTCTTTGCTAGTTTAGGACTTTGTTTCATTATTTTTCTATTAGCTTTTGAATTTTATTTTCTCTTTTCACTATGAATTCTCACTTTGGCTATGAGTTTGGTTCTAAATATGTTGTAGGAAATGAGGGCCACAATGAGGATGTGTATCAAGGATGGGACAATCAAAGGTATGAGGAGCCATATGCATATGATCAATCTTCATGGCAACAACCTCCACCAATACACTATGAACAAGAGCCATTCTATGATGCATATCAATCTAATGGTTATGGTGAATCTCCTTGTGACTTTCAAGAACCACCACCATATACCTATGAGCCATATCCTCAACATAGCCATCAACCATACTCATAAGCCCCTTTTCACCAACCACCTTCATATGACCCTACTCCTTACACACCATACCAACCACCTTTTGAGCCATATGAGCCACATATAAAACCACCACCATTCCAACCTCAATACTTCCAAGAACCACCTCCAATGTATGAAAATTTTTAACCATAAGATGAACTCTACTTCCCACCACAACCTCCCATGGAAGAATACTCATGTCCATCGATCCAAGAGCCATATGATTCTACTCATGACATCCAAGAGGAACAAGAGTCAAGGGATCGTCTCAAAGAAGCCTTGGACCAATTTCAAGCAACCATGGAGTGTGTTGTGCAACAAGTAAAAAGAATGGAAAATATTGAACCACCACAACTCTACCAAGAAGAACCACCTTCCTACTATGAATCCTTCTCCCAAATTGATGAACCCTTCTATCTACCTCAACCTCCAATGGATGACATCCTTGATGTTCTTGTTCAAGGACAAGAGGAGATGAAAAAGGATGTACAACAATTCACGGCCGCCTTGGACGAGGTGGTAAGCCGGTTAGCATCCCAATGCTTGAACACTCAAGGAACTCCCATGGCTACATATAGAGAAACAAATGAAGAGCATAACATGAAGGAGAGATTGTTAAAGAATGAAGGAAGTTGCTTTGTATTAGAACAATTGGAGGAAGCCACAATTGTTGAAGAAGAGGAAGAAGTGGTTGAAGACTTAGGAGATGCGGAACCACCTTGGGAATCTAGAATTGAAGAAAACTCCTCCAAGATGATTGAATTTGATGCTAAGGACAAATGTGCACAACCTCCAAGACATATCCCTTATGAAGACTTGGATGGGATAGAGCAAGAATTGAATTCCCTTGGTGATGGAGATCAAGCATCAAGTCTTAGTGGTGAAGAATCCTTTGGGCTTGAAGAACCCTCTCCTGGTGAAATTGAAGGCAATGTGGAGGTAAAATTCTCTCACCTTCCCATTTATGATTTGAGTAAGGGAAGAGGCTTAGATAGAATTGATGAACAAAGGATTGAAATTAAGAGATCTTGTGAAGAGGTGGGAGTCCCTAGAAATAGAAGAACGGGGGTTGGTTACGCTTTGTCAAGATCTTTGGAAGCCTCTTTGCCTAGGTTGCCATCTACTCCTTCATTTGAGTGGGTGAAATTCATTTCTATTAGCTTTATTATACCACTTGAATATGGTTTGCTTGAAACGGATGGTCAACTTAGGATGCTTTGTGGGATGAAGCGTAAAAGAAAAATGTTTCGTGGTTGGCGTTGCAAATCAAGGCTCATTTTGGTTGATACTTCAAGAGTTGAATGTAAAGGTTGGAATAGTGCTCAAATAGATTGGTCTAGGAGGATTGTTGGGCACTTCATAGAGAATTCATCTTGCTCACCACCCGAATGGACTAATAATGAGAGTCAACTACAAGACGGGTGTGAAAACAAAGTATGGGACCCCGGATTACAAAAAGAGGATCAATTTCGAGAGCCCCAAGCTTGTGAAGAACTCCATCAACACTTGGTGCAACAAGTGAAGAATCTTGGGGCACAATGGAGGACCAAGCATTGGTGGATGTTCAAAGATAGCTTCAAGCACAAGCCACCTTAATGAGGAGCTCCCCATAAGTCCAACTTAAGGACAATAAACAAAAGTGCTAGGTGGGAGACACCCCACTATGGTAACTTCTTTTCATTTTCTCTTTTTGTACATATTGGTAATTAGTTTAAATTCATGTTTTTGGTTGATTTGTTGAGTATAATTGGTAGTTTAGTATGTTAAATAAGGTTTTATGGTGTTTTGGTAGCTGTTTAGAGGTTTGGAATGCATGGATTGGTGCAAAAACATAGAAATTTTTTTTTTGAAAAACAGAGCACCATCTGTGTGACTTTTAAGAACCACCACCATATACCTATGAGCCATATCCTCAACATAGCCATCAACCATACTCACAAGCCCCTTTTCACCAACCACCTTCATATGACCCTACTCCTTACACACCATACCAACCACCTTTTGAGCCATATGAGCCACATATAGAACCACCACCATTCCAACCTCAATACTTCCAAGAACCACCTCCAATGTATGAAAATTTTCAACCATAAGATGAACTCTACTTCCCACCACAACCTCCCATGGAAGAATACTCATGTCCATCAATCCAAGAGCCATATGATCCTACTCATGACATCCAAGAGGAACAAGAGTCAAGGGATCGTCTCAAGGAAGCCTTGGACCAATTTCAAGCAACCATGGAGTGTGTTGCGCAATAAGTGAAATTGTAGGTTACTCAACTAAAAGGAAACATCTGAATTTAGAAGTCCAACAAGTAAAATGTTAACAAAATATCTAAGTCCAGCCAAATTACAACAACCAAATTCAAGAAAATTACAACACCATATCTTTAACCCAACAACACTGGATCCAAGGAAAAGACGCAAATCTGAGGTTTCGACTATATGATGGGCACATAACTAAATATATATAATATTATGTCATGTATCGTAAATAGCATGTGAGTTGCAGCATTTAATTTGAACTGTAACATGTGATATAGGGAGACAGAGCTCTACCACCGTGTTTTGAAGCAATTTATAGGCATGAATTAGGGTCTTCATGCTACGCAATTGATGAGTGGGATAATTGCTTAGTGGTGGATATAGAGAGTAAAAATAAACAGAAGGCTATAATTAAGGGTTCATTCGAGCTGATTAGGAATTTTATTTTGTCGGGAGAGGAAATACTATACAGTTTACCTATGCGGGTTTTGGGATATTTTTCATTTCACTTTTCAATGAAATGAACCAACCAATTAAAATTTTTCCTGATAAAAATTTTTATGTAGGGGACCGATTAGACCAAAACACACTGAACAACGTCAAAAGAGCATTTCATCTAGATTACAGTAGCAATAGTAACTCTTCCTCATCTGATGTTATGATACTGTTCGGGTCTAAACCATCCGAGCTTTAAGACTCATCAGATGAGGATGAAGATTCAACAATGGAGGGTAATAACCCTAACAATCCAGTAATTATGTCTAATGAGCTCCCAAGTCAACAACACTTGATTCCTTTTGGGTACATTGAGGCGAACCAGCAAAGAGCTCAGAGCAGCTGGAAGGAGTCAATCCCAAATTCGGTGATTTGGTAACCTTAGAGGGTTTCCCAAATGATCCCTCTCCTTTTGGTACAAACCCAGTGTTGGATAATACAAAGCACATCCGATATAAGACATGAATAAAGGTGGAACAACCAAAAATTAAAAAATTTAAGAAAGAATTTATTAAAATGAAACAATATGTGCGAATTCTGTTTTATACCTTTTCAGAACTCAAATCTGAACCAGAGAGCTCAAACATTCCAACTATTGCAGCATCATCACAAACACGCCTCACTGGATAAGTCCCTTTGAATTTCTCCATCCCAACAGGCCTATTAAGAACCTTGAACAGCATAGTTTTTCCAACAATTTCTTCGAATATAGGAGGAGACTGTATGCCAAACACAACCTATGAACAATATAAAATAGACACAACAGAAAAAATGAATCGGTAGAAACCGAAGGATAAGAAAACTCTTTAACAATAAAATCAGCACATAAAAAGAATATAGCATTCGAGTGACTTACATCAACATCCTTAAGATGTTGTTCAAATAGCTGGGCACAAGTCTTATTCAATAGGTAACTTGCCTCACGATCAAAGAGGACAAATATAGATAGACCAGTGGAATCCTCAACCAACATCTTCACTCTAAACCTGGATTTTTTTAAGATGCACATAAATACTGGCCTAAAGTTAATAACTACGCAGAAATAATTCACTATTTAACAAAGCACAAAGAAAGCATTGTAAAATATTTATACCTAGGAGTCACATTTGTAACATGTATGTTGCAAAATTGACAAAAGTAAATTCCAGATTCTGCCTGAACACTTCTGCCACACACACAAGCAGAGTACCACCAAGGACCATCCTCAACTATTTCAGCTATCTTCGTTAGTACAACAAAAGTTCCAGCCTAAAAATATAAGACCATGTCTATAAATGTTAAGACATTATAACCAAAGATAGTTGTAATACAAACTAAAACTGAAAAACTAAAATAAATACTAACAGAATAGTGTTTTCAAGTACAAAAGAGGACAAAAGTATTAATATCGTTCCAAAATAAAGCAGTATTTACTAACGAATAGAAAAAGAAAATTTAACATAAATTATCAAGAGTAAACATGATAAATTAAACTGGTTCCAACCCGGTTGTTATCATCAAGCGACTTCACAGTACACCTAGGTGTGAGCTTCATAAAATCTTCTTCTATTCCGATATTTTTTTCAGATCCAACAATGCCAATGGGTTGGGATGCCCCAACTCCATGTGGAATAGAACTGTTAACAAATACAGCACCAACTTAAATAAGTAAACAATGACAGCAACAACAACAAAAAACACAATAGAAACTACATGTACAAAAATACCTTTTCTAAAAAGCTACCACCTCTGGGACGTCAAGATTAAATCCAAGCTTTGATGCAAACATAACATTCTGAAGTCCAACTCTACCTAAAAATAAAAACTAGATACATTGGTTACAGGAATATAGTGGTAAAACCAAGTGAACTTGGATAATTGACACACTTGAAATGAAATTTACTTGATACAAACCTCTAAAACCCTAACTTTGGCAAGTTGTAAAACCACAACTGGCTGTTCAGCATACCCAGAAGACAGAAATCGATTAAGTTCATCAACATATTCACCAAATAAGGCACACCAAATTCTATGACTGAAAACAACCAACAAAATCACCTACACTATTAGAAACTTGACTATACAAACACACCGAAAACAAAAAAGAATCTCAATAACAAGAAGAGGTAGAAATTAAAGAACGCTAACTCATTTTCAGCAAGTTCTGTCACAGCCATCTTCATCTTCTTTCCATCTTTATCATATTCTTTCTCTTCCGGCACAGAGACCAACAGACCCACCACATCTGAAATAAATATTAAAAAAAACTATTAGGAAATAATGACAATAAAGCAACATTCTACAAATCACAAAGAAACAAGACTTCAATCATTCCAGACAAAAAAAGTATGAGCAAATAGCACAACATACCAACTAAGAAATCAGAATCCTCTTTGGTTTCCAAAAGTTCAGTGAATGGAGAGATTGTAAGAGCAGATTTTGGAATAAAATCGCAGATAGCATTACTGACAGTGGTCCTGAACTGGAAAATCAGATGCCTAGTGGCCCTATAAGATCCTTGGTTTGGCACAACAGAGAAGAGCTTCATTACATATACTCGACCCTTGGAGAGAAGTTGTTTGAACCTGTAAATCATAGTCTTCCGAACAGTAGCTTATATTTTGCACCCCTACCAATAAACATAAATTATACTAAAAATCTGATAAATGACAAATTGAATAAACAGAAAAACAAATTTAAATGAAACAAAATTTCAGACCTCGATATAAAAAAGGTAAGGAGAAACACATCTACATACAAAAAACAAACAGCCAAAAAATTTTAACAGATTTAGACCACTATAACTCACAGAATCATCAACCAAAATTATCTCCATGGAATTTGGGAGAAGCTGACCAGTGAAAGTAGGAACAGTCCAAAGCCTAATCACCCTAACTTTCAGGTTCCATGCTTCCTTCTCAGGATTAATCTTATTAACCATATCCATGGCAGTTGTCATATTGAAATGCAATTAAAGGGATGAAAGAGAAAACAGATTTCAGTCAATCAAACAGCAACTAAGAAACACATACAACAGCAACATGAATGTGAGAAAAATCTACCATGATCAATGGTTCTGCCTTTATTTATAAACACAAATCAATTGAGTAATTTGAATTTCGAAATCCATAGAACCCTTATTTTGGGAGGGAAAAAAAGAAGCAAGATAGACATTTAAAAGATATTAATGTTGATTGACCTTAGATATCAATCGAAAGATATTTGCAGTCCCCACTAAATAATCCTATATATAGGACTTAAGATAACAACAATTGATACGCAAATAAAGTGTATAAATGGTAAGCTATATAAACCCTAAGTTATCTTCTATATAAATTGTAAGTTAATAGGAGAAGAGAGGATGGGATGAGAAGAGGATGAGAGAGAAGAGAGAGATAACAAAGACAACATGAGGTAACACCTAGAGAAAAGCGAGAACTAAAAATAAAAAGAAAACCTATGCATAGATTTAGGACTGGTAGACTTAGATAAGAACACCTTTTAGTATAGATATCATTATTTGATTAGGCTTCCTATATAATTATATTTCCAATGACAAATATATCATATTCCCAATGAAGATACACACAAGATAATTATCTATCTATGTAATGAAATACCAAAAAATAAAGTGGCCATCAATAAAGTTCAAAAATTGAGCTCAAAAGAAAGAAATATATACATTTAAAAGAGTGAAAGAAACAATAGATTTCAGTTAATAAAACAAACTCTGTAAAAAAGTAATACAATAGGCCAAAGAAATGTGAAAAAACTCTGAACCAACAAATGGGTTATGGCTTTATGTATAAACATATATCAATTAAGAAATTTGAATTTTGAAATACATAGAATCTTTACTTTGGGGTTAGGGGGGACGAAGTAAGTAACACGAAAATTTGAAAATAATTAGTGACCTCAAATATCTAGACATCTAGGGAAAGATATTCACGGCCCCCAATAAGTAATCCTCTCAATAGATACTAAACTAAGAACAATAGATATAAATCTAGAAATATGTAGTAAACAGCCGCCCCTATCAGTAATCTTTTCTATAGATCCTAAGCTAGCAGCAATATATATTGAGGTAAAAATAATCAAAAACTTTTTTCACCTACCAATTAACATAGGAAAAAACAAACCAAACAAAAAAAAGTTTATAATGATAATAGTGAATGAAATAATAAAAGATCACGTCATTGCTTATTAAAAAAATTATAGGCAACTGAAATTCAAGGTAGTAATTTTTTTATTTGAAAGAATAATATGTTTTCATTTTTGGTATGTATGTTGTCGTCTAAGTTAAGGGACAAAGAGAATTGGTAAACTAACAATTTCTAAAACACTAACAAACTTTTTAAATTAACAATACCAAGGAAGTAGAAAGAACTTAGACAATTGTGATTAAACAAAGGAAAACTGAATCTATTTATAAATACATCCAAGTGGATAAAGTACAAAAAAGCTATAATAATATCTTAATAAAGTTATATTAGAGTAAAAATTTACATATGCCATAAGATAATGATTATTTTTTATTTTTTATTTTTTATTTTTTTTATCCCTAAAAAGAGAACACTAAAAAAATGGCATTTAGTAAATGCACAAACATGCCAAGGATTAGTCAATGACTGTGGCAAAAGAAGATCCGAACTTGTTAAACGGCATTTAGTAATAATAATAACGAATGAAATAATAAAAAAGTAACTAACATAAAAGGAGAATATGAAAAGGCAAAGAAGAGATATTTTGTGGTTACAGATTCAATAGAAAAAAAGTGCATTGGATTGATTTTTATAGAATTTTCTACTTTTTAGTACAGAAGTTTTTTAAATATAAATGCATAAAAATTAATCAATTAGAATTAAAAAATAAAAGTTAAGAGTTCCAGTGCAAACCAAATGGTGAAAAAAATGAGAAATATAAGAGATAAATAGCTCCAATCTGAAGCAAATGAGGAAGCCAACAGTTGAAATTGAACCATATCGAATTTTATAGGTTTTTTCACTTTTTAAAATAAAAGAACTTTATCATTCAAGTGCATAAATTATATCTTTTAAGATTGAGAAATATAAGAGTCAAAATTAAGGAATATGAGATCAATAATCCAAAGATTAAAAAATAATTTAGTATCACGAGTGAAAAAATAAATATCTGGTTTCTATTAAAGTTAAAAATTTTATCTGTGAGATACTATCTTAAAAATACACGTTTTACAGGTCAAATGTGACAATAAAAGTAAATTTCATCCAAAAATAACGAATGAAATAATAAAAAAGTAACTAATATAAAAGGAGAATATGAAAAGTCAAAGAAGAGATATTTGGTGGTTACAGATTCAATAGAAAGAAAGTGCATTGGATTGATTTTTATAGAATTTTCTACTTTTTAGTACAGAAGTTTTTTAAATATAAATGCATAAAAATTAATCATTTAAGAGTTAAAAAAATAAAAGTTAAGAGTTCCAGTACGAACCAAATGGTAGAAAATGAGAAATATAAGAGATAAATAGCTCCAATCTAAAGCAAATGAGGAAGCCAACAGTTGAAATTGAACCATATCGAATTTTATAGGTTTTTCCACTTTTTTAAAAAAAAAGAACTTTATCATTCAAGTGCATAAATTATATCTTTTAAGATTGAGAAATATAAGAGTCAAAATTAAGGAATATGGGATCAGTAATCCAAAGATATAAAAATGATTTAGTATCATCAGTGAAAAAAATAAATATCTGATTTTCTATTAAAGTTAAAAATTTTATCTGTGAGATACCATCTTAAAAATACACGTTTTACAGGTCAAATGTCATAATAAAAGTAAATTTCATCCAAAAATATTCATCAAAGAAGTTCAGACATCCAACAAACTCAATGGATTATTCGAAAATAAAATATAAACTCCATACACAAAGAGATCACAATTTATCACAGTTTATACACAAATAGGTCAAAGGGAAAATTTTTTATTTTAACTTTCTTGAAAATTTTCTGACCCCATTTCCATATGCAGTAAAATTGTATTGCAATTTGAGAACCGAAACCAACAACAACCTCAATCGCTCTTTTATACATCTTTATCCACAAAGAAATCACATTATCAAAAAAGTTAATTGGCATCCAAATATCAACATAAGTGGAGGATAACATTGTCATAATCACATACAACTTAACAACAAAAATCATGAAAATTTATTTACATAAAAAAGAGCAGTTTAAAACAAAACAATTAATCTCACTAAAATAAGTAGAATGAAAAAGAAAATTAGAAGATCAAATTCAACGACAATCATTCAATTAAAAACGTAAGTATTCAACATTGAGCTATTACCGAGATAAGCTATGTTCGGCTCGCCTTTCCAATTTCCGAGTTTGAGGACATGACCTGCTACCAATGAAAATAGCTTAATTTCCTAGGCGTCAAATTTAATGAAAAATGGTCTGAAAATGAGATAAAGAACAACCCAAAAAATATTTAAATGCTTTAGAAGCATCAATTTGAGAACTTACGGCAACAAATTCCTCCAGAACTGAATCATTTAGTCCGTTAAATGCCGATTCTGAAGCTAAAAGAGGATTTGCCAAGGCACTAGAATATCTAGCAGAATGAATCGCTTCCAAAAGCAAGTTTTGAGGATTTTTGGAAGCTTCACCAACCTCAACCTTCACTTTCAGAAGCTATATATGGCATAGGACAAGCATAAAGCTTCTAAGTTAGAAACATCCCACCACACTCAACCTTCTTTTACACTACTACCCTTTATTTCTAGCTAAACCAACACAGCAGCCTTTCACTATTTATTATTGGGTTTTGCTAACTTGTACCCTAAGGACATAGTTTAAGCATATTATAAAACAAAATATTTTATAAAAGTTATTGCAAAAAATATATTTTTTTTTTTTTACATTTTCAATGTATTGAATATGTTAAATTTGACACACATTTCATCACAAGTGACAAGTGTAATAATAAAAATATGAAAAGAACAAAATTATAAATATGCTTTTCTGATGCATACTCCTGATTCAGTGTGGCATCTATAATCATCACCAGTATATACAGATTTGGGCTCCTCTAGATGTGGAACGTTGGGTAGGTCAGACAAAAGCGATTCTGCAATAGATAACAATTCCTCATGCTCAACACCAGAAGCAGCAAGTACTATCTGAGGTGCCGTATAGTTTTCCTGATGTTAAAAAAAATGGTCTGAAAATGAGATAAAAATAGCTGAAAAAATATTTAAATGCTTTAGAATTTGAGAACTTACAGCAACAAATTCCTCAAGAACTGAATCATTTAGTCCGTTAAGTGCCGATTCTGAAGCTAAAAGAGGATTTGCCAAGGCACCAGAATATCCAGCAGAATGAATCGCTTCCAAAAGCAAGTTTTGAGGATTTTTGGAAGCTTCACCAACCTCATCCTTCACTTTCAGAAGCTATATATGGCAGAGGACAAGCATAAAGCTTTTAAGTTAGAAACATCCCACCACATTCAACCTTCTTTTACACTACTGCCCTTTATTTCTAGCTAAACCAACACAGCAGCCTTTGACTATTTATTATTGGGTTTTGCTAACTTGTACCCTAAGGACATAGGTTAAGCATATTATAAAACGAAATGTTTTATAAGATTTATTACAAAAAAATTAATTTTTTTTTTTAAATTTTCAATGTATTGAACACATCAAAAATATTAAATAAGTTTCTATTATCAATGAGATAAACTTTTTACTACTAAATCTCTACCTAGTGAGTGTCATTTCATATCAGTGATATAAACTTACATCGGCCATTGTCA